>NW_019239791.1:103790-106876 GCF_002742605.1 Olea europaea var. sylvestris
TATTATTACTTGTACTCATACTTTTCTTTATAATATAAATTATTTTCTTCATCTTCATATATATTAATAATTTTTTCATATGTATAAATATCTTTTATTTTTCCTATTATTAATTTTTCTAATATTTGTTCCTTTATTTCTTTAGGAAGTTCTTTTATTATTGTTAGAATCATTATTTTTAATCTATTATGAATAGGTTCTAAAAATATATAACTATCTTTTTCCTCTTCTAAATATCAATAATTATCTATTTTTCTTATTTTTATTTTCATGATCTCTATGACTCTGATACCAATAAAGGGGTGCTAATTAGAGCGAACAAAAATCAAATAAATCAAATAAATTGATAATTTATTAAAATTTAAGGAGTATTTTTTTAAGGACTAAAATGAAAGATTTCTATTTTTCATTAACTTATTATATAATATTATAAAGGGGGGTATTTTGGGTATCAAAATTAGCCGAAGGTTATTTTGGAAAAAGACCTTTTTATTTGGATCATTTCCATGTATTTCCCATGTTGATGCAACACTACATGGGCTTTTGACAAGTAATGAGTTTGGTAGCATCTATATGGGTGGGGTCCCCCCTCCTTTTAATTGTCTAATGAAATGCTATCACGTGAACTCTGAGCTTGCCTATGTAGCATAATTGTTCTATTTTTCTCAAACTGAACATTTTGCGAAACACTTTGTTCAAAAAGATTGGAGAGTTCAAGTTTTAAGAAATTATTACTTAAATGCTTGTAGAATTAAAATTAAAAAGAAATTTCACTTTAGTTCATTCTAGTCATTTAGAAGGCGAAATGGAAAGTCGTTAAGGCGCATTTATTCGATAATAAGTTTCTTCCCGTTGATACAAAGACTCCAAATCTAAAGCATAGAAGGTGCACCAGCAACGGCAAAATGACCCAGTCTTTGCATCCATACCCATGTCGCTATTTGGATGCGGGTCAAATCTGATTCGACTAATCAAGTTGGGTCTTGGTCCATATTCATATTTGAAACGACTCGGGTTAAATAAAATTTCGCAGGCCAGGGAAATTTTGGTTCAATTCTAAGCTAACATCATAAATCAACTACTGTATTTGGTGAAAAAAATACAAAATTATTCTCCTAAAGTTGTTGCTACCTTGTCTCATGTGGACGTCAATGCGAGTCACCGTACATAACTCAAAGGTTCTCACAACCTTGATATGCCTTGTCGGACTTACTTCTACTTCAACTAGAAGCTAATAGCCAAGTTCGCCAACGAGGAATTATTGATATACTAAATCGATCTAAGACTTATTATGAAACTGTTCATTCAATAAACATTTTCAATATTATGCTTTGAAGAGAACTCGAACCTCTACGCTCTTTACCATGAGATTTTTGGTCTCGCGTGTCTACTATTTTACCTCCAAGACATCTTGAAAGTGAATCTGATTCCATGAATATGATATCAATTTAGTGTAATTTATTGAGTATTTTTATTGATCGAAGCAGTTTGACATCCAATTGCTTTAATTTGAATTATTCGAATAATGCATACGTTTGTCTCACACTCTATGAATGGTGAGAAGGGATAGAGGGACTATAATTGTAGATAACATTGTTCCTGGTATGAAAGTTCCAACCCCCAAAATTCGTTCTCAGCTCGGATTGCAGACGATGGGAGCCTCTTGATTTGGTGAAAGAAGACAAACCTTATCTTGCCCTTCACCATAGAAACTTGAATGAGGAACCTATTTGCCTTTGAAAAAATCCTACGTATAAAGCTAAAGCGAGTCTGATAAAGATAAATTATGTGACGGCAAAGGCCCACACCACGTGACTGAAACCACTAAAGTACAAAACATAATCAAACAATAATCAGTGGTTAATAGCAATCTCACTAATGATTATGCATGTCCAAATAAGTTAAAAGATCCAAAATATCTTGAAATCAAACTCCTTGTCAAGTTTATGTTCATTTTGTTTCTTACGTGTTGTTATTTTCCGGCAATTGGCTTTTCAAGGACAGATTGTCGATGAATATATTGGAGTCGTAACCAGTCCAATAATGTCCCCACCTGGAGTGGAATAATAATTTGGATAAATATAAAAATTATATACCATGAATTATTTGATGGGTAATTAACATAAAATATTATTATTTTTCAATGTTATTGTGCAAAACGTTCATACTTTTCATTTTTTTGACACTTTTACCGCCATATTCACATTTGCACAAGTTATTATTGTCCGAATCACTTTCTTTTTTAATTATTTATTTGTACTTTTTAAAAAAAATTTGGGAGTATAGTTACAATTTGTTCTTTATTTTTATTTAAAGAGGAGTATATATTTGTCATTTTTATATCTTTTAATTGAGAAAATGGATGAAAATAATGATATTTGCAATGAACTATAAAAATACGTGTGAAAATGTCAAAAAATGAAAGGTATGGACGTTTTGTACAATAATAATGAAAAGTATGAATGTTTTGTGCTAATTACCTTTTTAGTAATTTACTTGTACTCATTTGCACTTTTTTAATAATTTATTCTTCAACTTTTCATTTTTATTGTTTTATTCCAATGGGGGTATATATGTCATTTTACACGAGAAATTTGATAAAAATGATGATTTTCGCAATAAAAGGTGAATGTAATGATAAAAGTACCAAAAAATGAAATGTATGAATGTTTTGCACAATAACATTAAAATGTAAGAATTTTTTGTGCTAATTACCCATCATTTAATAATAAGTTTGGAAAAAGTAATTTTTAAAGAATGTCTCAAATAGGGACCTAATCTTTAATGTGCATAAGTTCAATACTAATGGAGTGTATTCAATTGGGACTTTTAAATATTTTGATGGACTTTTTTTAAGGGTTGACTTTTGTGACTTTCGTAGATCTTTTATAGATTTGTATAGAATTAGTAGAAATTTTTCGTAAACTTCTATAAATTTACATTTTAAAATTTTTTATAGACTTTTGAAAACTTTCATTTGAAATAGAATTCACGTGGATCTGGTGTGAAATTCTCACATACGAGATGTTAGTTCCAGAATTCCCCTTCTTCTTCCTATATAATAAAAAAAATTTAAAAATAAAAAT
>NW_019239791.1:114344-119073 GCF_002742605.1 Olea europaea var. sylvestris
TACCAGATATGAGCGAACTGGTAACTAAACGCATCTTGGCTTCCTCGCATAACCTTTACCGGGCAATTTTTGCTATAAATACACAGGCCCCTTTGTCTCAAGCCTTCACCCACAAAAGCCTCCATAGAACAGGCTGTTTACGCTGTCCCAAAAACACAATGTTGGCTGTGGCGGAGGAGCCTCACGTGGCCTTCCTCCAAAGCCCCGGCCTCGGCCACATAATCCCCCTCTTCCAGTTCGCAAAGCACCTCGTACTCCACCACCAAGTCCGTGTCAGTTTTCTGGTGATCACCACCGGAGCCTCCAATGCGCAGAACCAGTTCCTCCAGTCTGCCACCATTCCACCACAACTCCAAGTCGTTAACATACCACAATCTGACATGACCGACATCATCACTGAGGACATGCTTCTATTGACTAAACTATGTGTCATGACTCAAGAATCCCTCAAACCTTTGAAATCCATTTTAGTTGAATTAAAACCTAAAGCTCTCATCATTGACATTTTTACCACTCAAGCCATTGATGTTTGTGAAGAACTATCCATTCCTGTTTACTCGTTTTTCACTGCTTCAACTATTTTACTTACATTTTCATTGTATCTCCCCAAACTGGACTCCCAAGTAGAGGGCGAATTCGTGGACCTTCCCGGGCCAGTTGAGGTCCCTGGTTGCCCCCCAATTCGCACAAATGACCTTCTTGATCAGGTATGTTAACCCTCTCGTCTCAAAGCTTAAATATTTAAAGAATGAACACATTTAAATGTAGTCTTCAACACTATGGTGAAAGTCATCGCCGACTTGAGATGAAGCTCCAAGAATTCTCTAGAAAATTGGTGATGATTTCTTGCTAATCAAATTCCTCAATCCATAAGAATTCCTAGAAGAAACTGGACAAATTATTGAAAGGCTGTCCACCGCCGGCCATTTATGACAAATTCTGGACAATATGGCAGGCTGCTGATTTTATTTACATAATAGAATTATTTAGAATTGTAAGCCACCGATATACACTATTATAAATATGTTCCAGCACCTCATTTTGAGTCATAGAGTGAACTGAGAGTGGAGAAGACAAAACAGAGAGATAAAGAGAGAGAGAAAAAGAGAGAGCATTGCATATTAGTGGTGTGTGTAACAGCACCTCATTTTGAGTCATAGAGTGAATTGAGAGTGGAGAAGACAAAACAGAGAGATAAAGAGAGAGAGCATTGCATATTAGTGGTGTGTGTAAGGTGATAAAGAATTGAGATAAAGTGGAGATATAGATACAGCTGTGTGTATGTGTTTTGTTGGAGAGAGAAATTTTCATTTGCTAGATAGTGGTCCTTGTTGAGTGAGTATCCAAAATTGTAAAATTCCATTTCATAAATAAACTTCTACTGTGGGTGTTTAAACTCTACATATGGGACATGCAATTTAACTATTGACAGGTAAAAGACAGAAAAAATGAAGAATACAGTTGGTATTTGTTTCACGTAAGTAGGATGCCTCTGGTCGCTGGCATTTTCGCGAACACCTGGCAGGATCTTGAACCTGTTACACTCAAAGCATTGAAAGAAAATCCATTTTTTGAAGAAATTTCAACTCCTCCAGTTTATCCAATAGGGCCCATAATCAAAGATGACGAATTTTTAACAGAAAAAGATGCAGAAATCGGAGCCTGGCTGGATAATCAACCAACTGATTCAGTTCTATTCATCAACCTTGGNGGGGTGGCGTTGAAGCCGGTGGTAGAACCGGGGCAGGAAGTGATCGGAAGAGAGGAGGTCAAGAGGGTGGTTAGGGCGGTGATCGTAGGGGAAGAAGGCAAGGCCATTAGGCGCAGAGCTAGAGAATTAAAAGAAAGTGCATGCAAAATGTTGGAAAAGGGTGGATTTTCTTATGATTCAATATGTCGAGTAGTAGACATTTGGAAAGCGAAGGGTTAGAAATTTGTGTATTTTCAGAATAATATTGTATAACACTACTAATCTTAAATCATCTTCATATATGAATAAAGTATTTTATTGTGAAACCAAACTAAAATTATTTATAATTGGTTTTATTCAAATTAAATAAACCATGTTCAGAAAGTAAGATTTACCTACAAATTATACTGAAGTAAGTTGACCTATCGATGATACAACACTATAACGTTTCTATTTTCAATAATGTTGCTCGCACATGGTAGTTAAAGGGACTTTCGACAAGTATTACATTGGAAACACTAGAATGTGTTATCTTTTTCCTAAAGTGTCCAATGAAATGCTACCACGTATTTCCTTGTTTTTTAACTTTAACTTTGTCTATGTAACATGATTGTTCTATTTTCTCAAATTGAACATTTTGTAGAACACTTTGTTCAAAAAGATTGGCAAGTAACAAGTTCAAGTTTTAAGAAATTATTGCTTAAATGCTTGTAGATTAAAATTAAAAAGAAATTTCACTTTAGTTCATTCTAGTCATTTACATTTTCAGTTTGTTTCTATATTTGCAAATATGACTATCAAGGATATTGTCGTCATGTTCCATTAATCCCGGTTCTCGAACATCTCATTGGCTTGTGCCTCAAGGCACGATCTTCTTTAAGTGTAGCAATTCGTGGACGCAAGTGGGGCTCAGTTTTCAGCTGGCTCATTGTTAGGGAACAATATATATGTACATACAATACTACACAAACAGGCTCAAGAACAAGTTAAAAAATAGGATGACTGAATGAACAATTTAAAAAAAAAAAAATCTAAACAAGTACTGCCAAGTTAGTCTATTCATTTTGGCATGTCTTTGAGCATGTTCAAGCATATTATGGCCTGTCTTTGAGCCTGTCAATCGATCCATTTTGGCTTGTCTTCAAGCATCATTATTCGTGTACATATATAGAACAAACCAAAAGATACATGATAGTCTAATCAAAGTTTGTACTTTTTTATAATACTAGTTTTTGACACATGTGTTGCACGAGTTTTGTATTTATTGTATTTTTATTAGTGTCAAAATTGTAGATTTTTCAAAATTGGTTGAAGATTCGAAATATNAAAAAAAAGTGCTTTAATATAAAAAACAAGATCCAAAAGTCAAAGTTTCATAGTAAAAGGTTTATCGTAATCCTAGTAATGAAAATATTTAGTTATTCATAATTTCAGAATTAAACAAATATAAATGAAAAGATATCAGTAAACGTGATTAATTAACGCATAATTGTCGATGAACTCTCGTACAAAAATCTGAAATAAATTCTTCGATGCTGCGTGTCCCGTCCTTCTCCGCCGTCTCCGCATCATTTTTTCTTGTTGGCTGCCGTGCACGTCTCTCTTTTTTGTTTCCAATCATCCGCCGACTCCAGACAAAGGGTTCCAATTCGAATTGGACTTTTCATCCTCTTTCCAATTTCCATTTGGTTTTTACCAGTTTGAATTTTATCCAACTTCTTTATTGTCATCAACTTTTGGTGTAATTGCATTAGTGGAGTCCTATCTTTCAAAGTATGCAGTTTGATCCTTGAATTTCTAAAGTGTGAAATTTGAAAACAAATTTGTGATTTTATTTAATTTCATTCTTCTTGATCCACGTTTCATCCAATCAGGGTCCAACACCGAAATAAAAGAAAATTAACACAAATTAAGTAAAAATCAACACTTTCATGATATAAAAGTTTAGTAATTTGATCTTGATAAGTGCACAAAATATACTTATTATTAATAAATAATAATTAAGATTATATGATATATAGCCCCTGTTTGGTGGAGATTAAAATTAGATTTTTAATAGATTTTGATAAAAAAAAAATTTAAATGTATGGTTAAAAAATTGTGAGACCTATAAAATATGTATTTAATAACGATTGTTTGATTTTAACTTTAATTTAGATTAAAATTGATTTAAATCAATACCAAAAAGGGGCGTTATATTTTAACTTTTTTCCTTTCGTTTTTAATACTTTCCTACCCAGATTGTGGAATCAATGTCTTAATGCAATCATTACTTGTCTTACCACAAATTTGAAGATATGTTTAGAAAAGTTAATAAATTATTTATAGATGATCAAACTTTGCCCCATTTGATTCCTATTTTTTTAAGAATGAGAATGAAAAATATAATCGTTACGGGACCCATACAAACGATAGAAAGTCAAAAATGATAACTTGATGTGATGAATAACGATCATATTTTTTATTTTTGTGCCAAAGAATGTAAATCAAACGGGGGCTTTATTAGCAGTCATAAAATTGCACAAAATGTACTAAGCATAATAAATAGTAAATAAGATAATTTAATCCAAAATATTTTAACTTTTTTTCTTTCATTCTTAATACTTCTCAAGGCAGATTGTGGTGTCAATGTCTTATCATTAATGAAATTATTACTTGCCGTATCACAACTTTGAAGATATGTTTAAAAAGCATAATAAATTATTTACAACTAATCAAACTTTATTTTCAATCATAATAAATTTTAGAGTTAATTGTTCCAATGTTCACTGAACTTAGGTCCATATTTTTTATTGATCACTAAACTTTAAAATGTGGAGTTTTGACCACAAAATTTAAAAAAAAAATGTCGAGTTTTGGTCACTAAACTTAGATTTATATTTTCGATTGATCATTGAAGTTTAAAATGTCTAGTTTTGGTCACTGAACTTAGTCCAATGTCTTCGATTGCTCACTTAACTTAGGTCAATGTTGTAGATTGCTCATTGAAATTTAAAATGTCGAGTTTTGACCATTGAACTTTGGAATATGTCATACGTT
>NW_019239791.1:119098-121414 GCF_002742605.1 Olea europaea var. sylvestris
TGAGGACGCAAACTTAGCCCATGCTTGAACCTCATTTTTATATAAATTTTTTTTTTCAAACTCATATTCAATAACATAGTTTTCTAATAAAATAAATTTACACGTAAATTCAAAATTCTTTCCCTAATTCTTAATTACGCCTTCAAAAATACTATTATCCTGTTTCGTAGTCATTTTTAATGAGTTTTTTGGACTTCATTTCTACAGTAGCGACATGATAACACGGGACAAGAAGTCAGAATTTTGTCATAACAGATACAAATTGGAAAATGCCGTTGAGACTAATCTGTCTATTTTGCTCCCGGATTCTAATTGGAAATGTGCACGTGCCAGCGACCTACTGGAAATTGAAGGGCATTAATGGGAACTAAAAAAAAGTGATAAATGTCACTTCAAGGCTATCTGGGAGTTATTGTAAGAATTAATTGAAGAGTTCTGCTCCTGAGCCAGGCTCAGAAACAGGGTAAAAAACAGGGGGCTGAGGTGGTATCACTTCAGCCCCCAGATCCCATACATTTTTTTTTTTGCCCAGATCCGTTTCCACCTCGGCACCCTGTTTTTTGGCCTGGACAATCAGCATTTTCGTTAATTGAATGAGTCCCACGACCGCTTGAAAATGTTAGAAAAAAATTGGATGAGAATGGAGGATAAACATAGGCTCTATTTACAGCAAATCTATGTAGCTTGTTTGGGAGCCATTTTTTGTCCCAAAAAATTAATTTTTTGATCGTTATTTTACTATTTCAATCGTCATATTTGACTTCTTCTCTCACAGATATACCCCACTTTTCTCCTAACGGTTAAAAAATCAATTCTCAAAATCACTCCCAAATATGCTCATGGACTTATATAGCAGAATTTGAAAAGAAAATACAATTAATTTGGTGAGATGAAAAGTGTATTAATTTTAAAAATTACTATGAATCATTTTCAATTCAACCATTTTGTCCCTAATTTGCCATCACTTTCACACAACCTGTCTCAATAGAGGGATACTATTTAATCTCATTGAAATTACAAACTCAATTTAGATGACGCTAGGTGATTGAGTGAATGAAACTTGAAATTAAGCCTCCGTTTGATTCCTTTCACCCAAAAAAAATACATTCTTTCAACCAACATGGGTCCCACATGATGACATCTATTTTTGAATTGACTGATGCAATTTTTAATTACCCCGAAATACCTCCATTTGTCTTCAACAACCATCCTTTTTTGACTTTTCCACCTCTCATAATCGTTGCTCACTTTAGAGGGTAGTAAAGGAATTGGGAAATAAAAAAACTGCTGTGGACTATGACATATCTGTGCATTGTCAGTTGAATGGATTGGCAACCGGTGAATTTTTTCTAAAATGAGGATGCAAAATGGGCAACAAACGGGGGCTAAATAACTATTAAATGATAGGTAAAATTAAATTTCACATTTTATTCAACCAATCATTTAATGCTATCTAATCAGGAGTGTAACCCCAATGAAGTTGCATAGCATTATTTGTCTCAATAGGGTCAAACAAGCTCAAGTTTTCCCATTTGCAGCCTTTTTTTTTTTTTCGGTTTTGCTGTAAGTACATAATGTTTCATAGAATTTTTTGCTAAATGTCATTAATATATTGTAATCTATATTTTTCCATCACCCAATCGAAGGACTCTCTTCCTGTGGAAATTTCCTATGAAACATCCCTGTACCTATTATGGCTTTTTATTTTTTTATAGCCCGTCTTTCTTTGACATCTAAAATAACATACTACGTCTTGACATAATAAGAAGTCCTTGTTTGGCCCTATTTTCAAAAATTCATTTTTTCATAAAGTTATTTTCAACTACACATTCTAATAATAAAATAATTTTATACATAAACTATATATATATATATATATTTTCTTTTTTTTTTTTTTAATCGCACATTTTAAAAAAATCAATTATCACAGAACATATTGTAAAAGTCTCTACCAAACACGAGCGAATTGATAACTATAAGCCTGCAAAACATCCAATCGAAGGACTCTCTTCCTGTGAAAATTTCCTGTGAAACATCCCAGTACTGATGGTTTTTTCATTTTTTATAGCTCGTCTTTTTTGACATCTAAAATAACATACTACGTCTTGACATAATAAGAAATTCTTGTTTGTCCGGGTATGCCCGGTGTATTTGTACATGTTGCAGTTTTGATCAATATATTCACATTTACCGATAAAAAAAAAAAAATTCCTTGTTTGCCCCTATTTTCAAAAATTCATTTTTTCATAATGTTATTTTCAACTACACATTCTAATAATAAAATAATTTTACACATGAATTTTTTTTTTTTTTTTT
>NW_019239791.1:121535-122409 GCF_002742605.1 Olea europaea var. sylvestris
AAAAATAATTTTTCACATGAATTTTTTTTTTTTTTTTTTTACTTTTTAATCACACATTTAAAAAAAAAAAAATCAATTTTCACATAACATATTGTCAAAATCTCAACCAAACATGAGCGAACTGATAACTATAAGCCTGCGAAACAGACAATCGAAGGACTGTCTTCCTTTGAAATTTTCTCGTGAAACATCCCAGTACTTATGGCTTTTTTCATTTTTTATATCCCGTCTTTTTTGACATCTCCTACAGTTTTTGACATCTAAATAAACTCATATATATATATGAAAATTTCTCGTGAAACATCCCTGTACTTATGACTTTTTTCATTTTTTATAGCTCGCCTTTTTTGACATCTTATATAGCCGCTGTTAGGCATCCATTATTTCTCATTAAATTAAATTAAATTTTTCTCTCTCTTATTTTTAACCACATAATTTTAATAAAATAATATGATACGTAAACCAAAAATTTTTCTTTTATTTTCAACCATTCATTTTTCAAAAAAATACTATTTAAAACATTATAATCTCTAAATAATAGAGCTCAAACGGGGGCATAGTTTTTGACATCTAAATTAAAATATTATGTCTTGACATAATAAGAAGTCCTTGTTTGGCCCTATTTTCAAAAATTCATTTTTTCATAATGTTATTTTCAACTACACATTTTGATAATTTTACACATAAACTTTTTTTTTTCTTTTTTTTTTTAACCACACATTTTAAAAATAAAATCAATTTTCAAAAGAAGGACCATTCACCAAGAACATGGACAATATTGTCAAAATCTTTACCAGATATGAGCGAACTGGTAACTAAACGCATCTTGGCTTCCTCGCATAACCTTTACCGGGCAATTTTTGCTATAAATACA
>NW_019239791.1:127629-138051 GCF_002742605.1 Olea europaea var. sylvestris
TAGTAAAACTTCATCATCTGAATGTGTTTTCCAAGCTTTCTTCTATTTCCAATATAAACACTTTCCATTCTTATTGAACAATGACCCTTTTTCATAACCGTTTCATTTGTAGTCCTTCCATTCCCATGAATATATAACTAAAGAATGAGAATTTACTAAAATATTTTATATTTAGTGAGCTACATCATATACCACCTAACATTCGAAATAAGAAACCTCTCTTTGAGCTACAAAATTTTTACAATAGTATAGAAATTTGTTGCAATGAAACTGGTCTCAAACTTTTCAAATATACTTATAATATGAGTAATCATTACAATCAATTTTTACAATAATATAGAAATTCGTTGCAATGAAACTTGTGCGTGAAGTTGTTGGGAACTATCGAGAGAGGGAGATTGAAATTAAGGTTAAAGTCTGAGAGAAATCAGTATCGTAGCAACGCAAAGTAAGAGTGAAATTAGAGTTAAATGCAAAAAAAAATTGTGTTTTAAACGAAAAGAATTAAGAAGAATTTTAAATCGAAAAAAATATATTTATTCAAAAAAATATAATAAAAACAAAATAAAAGAAAGTTACAAAAATTAAATAAAGAATATATAAATATTATTTAGTTAAAATTGAAAAATTAAGTTTTATTATGATGGACTCCGTGCATGGAGACTTAGATTTAAGATTTTTTTTTTTTAGTAGTTTTCCGTTATAAATAATTTTTTTTAATTTAAAATTCTTTTTAATTCTTTTCTCTTCAAATTTTTTAGTTACAAGTAACGTTTTGTAAAATATTTTTGTCTTATATTATCTTTATTTCTAATTTTTTTTTTTTTATATATAAGTGATTTTTTTTCTTATATCCATACTATATATATCTATATGAGTGGTTGAGCACGGAGTGGTGGGAAGTATGAAAATTGCGTGTTGTAGTATTTTCTTACAGTATAATAAAATATATATCAAGCAAGACAATTGTAGTTTTGCTCCCACACTTAAAAAAAAAAAGGGGGCTGCAGTGAAACAAAATAGATTAAATCACTGTTGCTTTCTACAGTAACTTCACATTCTCCTTTTTATATAGTATGGATACTATTGGTTTTATACCACTGTGCTTGTTGGAGATAGCTTAAATTTGTTTAAAATTTTACATTAAAGTTAATTAATTTTAATAATTTATTTACGATACTCACAAGTTTCTATCGAAATTTACTAAAATTTTTATTAAAAACTTTGTTAAACAATCCCAATATGTTAGAATGGAACAGCATAAAATAAAATGACTCAAAAATTTGTGCTAAAAAGAGAATTAAGGCATCCAAAATATTCCCACCTTTTGGTTACTTACGGCCACTTGTAGATAATAGTGCTTGGTAAGTTGCTCAAATTTCTTTGTAGTGGACGAGTAAGAAACTAGAGGTGCATGTTTGATATATTGAGACCTTGTTTCGTATATATTAAAATTAAGAGTTTAATTTTACTCCAAGTCAATAATGAATTTTAACCAGATATTTTATAGATCCTATAGTTTTTCAACCACACATTTCATCATTTTTTTATCAATATCTACTAAAAACTTGATTTTAATCCCAATAAACAGGAGTTGAATAAAGTTCGACAATCATTTTATCAAATTTACACTTTGTAATTGTTACAAAAATATTTGCTCATTTTAAATATAGCGAGTACATGGATCGTTAACGAGTAGTAAAATGTAAGTTCAAGTATTGTACCCATAGAGATTATATTAGTTCAAATTCGAATTAACTTAACCCTAACCAAAATAATGGAAATTTATGATTTTTTCTATAAATTGTAATCACTTAAATTACATATGAATGCAGAACCTAAATTAATAAAAATCAATGTAAGCTTATAATTAAATGTAAGTCTTATAAAAATATGATAATGAAAAGCGTATGAAGATCCCAAATTCCCTTATATTAATCCCTTTTAACTCTGAACCTTGTGAAATTGATAACACGATTCAATTAAAAATCAATATTCCTAATTTATTTAACAATCTCTCTCGAGTAAAATTAAACATATTCTCACATGTGACCCGACTATATTTTTAACGGATGCGAATATACAAGAATGCATGAATAGTTTATGAATGTTTAAAGATCACGTAGAGTATAGTAGTATATTTCTATCACCTATCAAACTCTGATAATTGACTGAGAGGTCCACGATTTTTTTTACACCGATGTACAAATTGCAAATTCCTTTCTAAAAAGAATTCCAATTGATTTTCTTTTATTTCCCATTCTTCTGCCATTTTTTCTTACAGAAAACAATTGCAATTGGACTTTTAATCCTCTTTCCAATTGGCTTTTTGGGTCGAATTTGACCTTTATCCAACTTCTTTACTGTCATCAACTTATGGTGTACTTGCATCAGTGGGTTCGTATCTTTCAAAGCATTCAATTTGCTCCTTGAATTTCTAGAATCTGAAATTTGATCACACAGCTGCAGATTTTATTTAATTTCGTCCTTGATCCATATTTGCTCCAATCCGAGTCCAACACTGAAATACAAGAAAATTAACCCGAGTTAAGTAAAAAATTAATACTTTCATGATATAAAAATTTAGTAATATGGTTTAAATAAGTTCATAAAATATATTTATCAGTAGTAAATAGTAATTAAGATTATGTAATATTTTAACTTTTTTCTTTCCTTTTTTAATACTTCTTATGCAGACTGTGGAATCAATGTCTTATACTCAATGAAATTATTGCTTGTCTTCTCACAACTTTGAAGCTATGTTTAAAAAACTTAATAAATTATTTAAAAATGATCAAACTTCATTTTCAATTGACAAGATATACTTATGAGTAAAATAGTAATTAAGATTATACAATAGATAATATTTTAACTTTTTATCATACCTTTTTAGTACTTTCCTATGCAGAGCGTGGAGTCAATGTATTGTACTCAATGAAATTATTACTTTTCTTATCACGACTTTGAAGCTAGGGCTAAAAAATAATAAATTATTTATAAATGATCAAACTTCATTTTCAATCATAAATTTTACCAAATAGAATGTTAATATCTTCGGATGTGTTTAATTGCAAGTATGAAATTTACATGGAAAGGAAATAATTTCTAGCAATTGAATTGCCTAAAATTATTTGTATGAAATTTATCAATTAAAAATGTATTTGATTAATTTTATTTTTAACCAAGAAAATGTCGCTTTGTATGGGATGAACTCGCAAAGACTCAACCCGAGTTCCCTAGTAGAGTGGCATCAACCTTGTCTGGTCCTGAAAAATCACTCATATTGCCCATTTTAGATCCAGTGAATAAGAAGTTAAAAGAATTTTTTCGCTCATACCAAAGCAAAGGGCTTTTGCCTAGAATAATGCTTATAATTGTCTATTTTTTATTGGTAGGCAAATGGGATAGAGGGGGAGTAGATGAGAGGGAAAGAGAAATGAATTCTCTGAAAAATAAAAACTTACTTCTCCTAAAGAAAATATTTTCCTTATTTTATGGAAAATATGGTTACGTGATCAAAAATAGGAAAATATTTTCCATGGAAAAAATATTAATCAAACAATACAAAAGTAAAAATTTGAATGAAAAAATAATATTTTTCATAAAAAATATTGACAATCAAACGCACTCTTCATAATTCATGAGGGGAAACTGAATTATCAAATAGAGTAAAAGTGGTTATACACCATGCCATACAACATGGTGTATAGCCCCTTCACATGTGAAGGGACCATGAATACAAAATTCGTGGGCCTCTCTCTTGTGAAAGGGCTGTACACTATGCTATACAAAGCAGGGTGTACATCAAGCACAACTCTAGCGAATATACAATTGTTTGATAACACTCCATGATAGTTCCGCCACGCTAAATGCACATCATTACTTGACAATGATAATGCAAATAACTTTCTATACTTTTCATTTCATCTACTATTGAGCATATAACGACTAAATTTGATCCGTGTGTGGAAATATGGAACATATTAAAATTCGAGACTTCAATACACCACATCAACCGTGTTTATAGTTGCCTTCGTATCCTCCCTAGCAACCTTGGTCTTACCTCATTCGTTGATGTTCTTTACGACATAAAGTGTGTACATTTGTTAGAACAAATCCACTGTGCAATGTTGAGTCAAATGGTTTGGAATTTGAAACCAAAATGCTAGACATGAAAAATGACAAGTACAAATTTTAGGGGGAGTGTTGAAGCTCAAACTACTTAAACTTTAAATAATGTCACTTGTACATAATAAAGTTATATAATAATTTACATATAGATGAGGTGTTACAGAGAGAGTGAATAATTTTTTTTATTTGATTGAAGAAATTCTAACCCAATCATATCTCAACACATTATGTGTCTATAAACTATCATGTACATGTGGCACAACCGTTAAACTTTTAGATAAGATTATTTAATACAAATAGAATGCTCTGTTCTTGTACCTAATGGTTGATTGAATAGGAGGCAATTCATTTATATCCTTGGACTGGTAGGACATCTTGGCAATCTCTGAAATGGCTGCATGTTGGCAAGCTCATTGGTCAAGTCTTGATATTACCACCACCACGAGCACTCGAATTAATCCCAAATCCAGCCTCCTCACTCTCTCTCTCTCTCTCTCTCGTCTCTACGACCATTCTACCCACCTCCTACCATGGACGGACCCACATGAAGTCATGTGGGGTTAATTGACCACACAAAAAATTTATGTTTTTTTAATTTTTTTTTTAATCTGTAAATTATTTAAACCTATTGTCAAACACATTTTTTTTTAAATACTTCGCCCATTGCTAAGCCTAATTGCACAAGCCCAATTGCCCATTACCAAAACTTTGCTTTTCATCATTTCATATGCATTTGGAGTCTTGGACCGTCCATTGCCCTAAAGCCCCACTGAGAGAAGAAAATGAAGAATCGACCGACATAAATGATATTAGTTGTGGAAAGAGAGGTGAAGCGCGTATTTTGTTGAGATCTATGTTGACATCTGATTTTGTATTCAGTCAGCATCTCATAAAAAATGGTATTGTGTATTTTAGATGAATTCTCAAAATCATTACAAAGAAAAGATCAAGACATTGTGAATACTATTAAATTAGTGGAAATATGCAAATAATGACTCCAAACAATGAGGGACAATGAATGTGACTCATTTTTATAAACAATTTCTTGTTTTTAAGGTACAACATTGATGTTCCCAACATGGATAACATGTTTATATCCTTAGGCCACTTATGGGGTAACAGTTAAGGAATGACAAAACTGCATTATTTTCTATGATGTCATCAATATGCAAATTCAAGAATTGAATGATTGTTTCTCCGAGACAAATAGCGATTTACTCCTTTGTATTACATGCTTATGTCTAGATATTTCATTTTCCGCTTTCGACAAGAACAAGTTGATTAAATTGTGTGAGTATTATCCCAATGATCTTAAACCAATAGAGATCTTGACACTTGAAGAGCAAATTCTGATATATATTATTGATATGCGCACTCACGAAGATTTTGAAGGGTTACGAGGCCTTAATGATCTTGCGAAAAAGTTGGTTGTAACGAAAAAAATGAGATGTACCCATTAGTTTACAGGCTTGTAACATTGGCGTTAATTCTTTTAGTTGCCACTGCTATGATAGAGAGAGTATTTTCTGCAATGAAGATTGTCAAGAATCAACTATGTAATCGGATGGGAAATCAATGGTTAAGTAATAATTTGGTTTCATATATCGAGAACGATGTACTCGACAATATTATATGACGTTTTCAGAGTATGAAAACTCGTAGTAGTGTACTGACTTATCTTCATTAATGATACGTTGTTCTAAAAAAATTGTATTTCAATTTTTGACCCCACAATACCAAACTCGTGGCTCCGTCTCAACCATGGATTGTTGAGTCCAAGGCATCTCAAGAGTGTTTAAGATTAACATCAGACCACTTGACAATAGCATAGATAGTGAACATTGATCAAAGTGCAAGCAACACTATTGCACTCAATACCCAAAACTGGTTCCTACCTCTACCAAACAATCGCAAAATCTCTTTTTCTAGTTAATAGATGTTGCGCCAAAATGGTTAAATACCTTTTCACTCTCCTCTTCCACTTTGCATCAATTTTTTAAAAGGTAATTTGTCCATTTGTTATACAATAAATTTTAATTCTAAATTATTTATTATTATTATTATTATTATTATTATTATTATTATTATTATTATTATTATTATTATTATTATTATTATTATTATGTGCATTTGCAATAAATTTTAATCATTTAAACAATAATAATTATTTGTGAATACAATTTCGATTTTGTAATATCATGATATTGCAATTCGAAGCGTATTACACTCTTTTTTAGTAGTATGATATAATATTTTCTTAGTTGTTATATATTTCTATTAATTGTACTACATTTTTAAAAAAATTTATTGATGAATTCAATATTTTTGTTAAATAAAAGTAATTATTTATTTAAAATTTATGTAGTAATAAAATAAATAAATAAATATTTGAGATAAAGAATTTGTTAAGAATTAAAAAAATGAAGAAAACTATTAAATACTATTCATTTAATGTAACTTTTGGTGTAATGTGTTGGAAATGATTTTTCGTTTGGTATAATATTTGATGTAAAATGGTGCAAATTTTGGTAAAGGGCTGGAAATGACCTAAGATTGAAATTGAAGCAATGCACCGACGCAGTGGGGCATGCTGTGTAGAGGAAGTGTCTTCACAAATGGTGGTAGGCCATTTGGAATTGGATTGGTGGGTATTTGATTCTTTATACAAATATTAGAAAAAAATAATTGAAAAGTTGTGAAAGTATCTAAGTACTTTTAACTCGTATATATATAGGGGTGTGCCAACAATATTAAAGATCATCCCAATACTTTACATACTAATAGATATGATCATCTATCCATGGTTAGTAGGAGTTATATTGTCTACGTCTGATGTTAAATTGTCAAAAATTGTCGACTTAATCACTGACATGGCAAGATAACTCTTACCCTCCATGGGTAAGAGATCATTTCTATATATACTAATATTATAGAGATTGTAGTAAGATAAGAAGGCATGATTTAGTTTTTATATTAAAAACAGACCTTGAAGTGTAAAGTGTAAACATGCACAGTCTTGAGATGAGACCAATGAGGCTTGTGTCTCAGGTTGAATACCTAGGGGGCCTAATTTTGGCCCAAAATCTTTTTCTTTTTTCAAAACAAGGCCAAATGGGGACGGCCTAGATCTAATTATTCAACAATAGCCCACAATCCATTTACCCAAAATTCAATCCCAAGGTTTGCTCTTCGCCTTGTTGATCGAAGTCTTGTCTCCACAACTCTTATCACTCTGCCCGTCCGCCACCGATTGCTCCTTATGTCGTTTCGCCTTCGCCTCCAGGCTCTAGCAACTTCTTGTCTAGTTCTCTTCTTTCTTCAGCTTGTTTCTAAACTTTTCCCATTGAATTGATGAATTTTATCAACTGGGTTGTCTTTATTATATATATGTGTGTGTGTGATAGTTAGATCTGTAGAATTTCATAGATTTAATTCTCTATTGATAAAAAAAACTTTGGTTCCTATTAGTCTATTATGGTTGGTATAAGTATTAGCCAATCCAAGTTAACATTTTCGGCTTTTAGGCAACTATAGCAGAAGCCAAAATGGAATATGAGATTGGATCGCGTATTTCAAGAATTTATTCAAGCCAATAGCTCATATATAAGTTGTCGCGTTTAGTTAAACTTGAAAAATGTAAAATCATTAGTATCAAAAGAATTTTTTTAATAATAGATAAGATAACATAAATATTTAAATAATTACAGCTAAATGACTATTGACTTGTATAGCTAGAAAATCCATTTTGCATTAGTTAATGAATTTTATATTGAAGGAATTGATTTGGATAACTTTTTATGATACGACAATGCCCAAAATTTAGTTTTACTTAAATGTGATAATGTGTAAGTTAAAGTATTATAACGACCATTTAGAAATAAAGAGCACAATCAATTTTGTATCACATCACAAATATAAAAGGATTTTAAGCAGTGTATAAATCTTTAGTCAATAACGCCGATTCCTTAATCTGCACTTTCACACTTCGCACTAGTTCCTTCATTCTTTGATTAAAATCTTTGATTTTATTTAAATATTTATTTCAGGCTCATGAGTTGTGATGGTGGAATCCTCAAGAGTGTAATTTCACAATTTTCATCGAAATTCCACTTCTCAGGTAAGCAACGGCTTATTCTAACTTGTTATTGAAGAAGTTTCTTGAAATTGAAGTTGATCAAGACCTATCTTCTATCAACTATGTCACAAGAAAGATTGAGCAACTAAATTATTCAAATTTGATTAATGTTTTTGCCTTTAAAATAGTAGGACAAATAGTATTTAACTAATTGTTTGAAACATTGTTGGTTTTGTTATTTTATAATATAAATATCTTCTCTGATATATTTGGTTGTTGTTTTAATGTTAGTTTTAAGTTAGCAGTAGGTCGCATAATACACTGTTGAACTTTGCATTTACGTTGATTCCGTCGAGGGGCCTAATTTATGGACTTCACCTTGGGTCTCAACAATCACAGGAACGGCCCTGTGTGTAAACATGTAGATAAGAATATACATACGTATATAACATTTATTATTTGGAGAGAGAGATGTGTAAGGTCGTAAATACTTAGTTTAAAGTTTGTGGGATTTCATAGAAGGGTCCTTTTTCACCCTTGAGGAAACTATAGTAGCACTCAATTACACTTTTATGTTTGTGGATGATCACATTTTGAACATGCTAAACAAGTTCAACATTGTTTAATGTTTTAGAATATTTATGTTAAAATGTTTTAAGACACAAGAAATATTTTCTCATAGTTTTTTTTTTTTTAATTGAAGAATGAAATCTAGTATATATGTAATAGGCCATCAGATTGATGATCAAAGGAAAAAACCTTAACGTTTCCGCCATAGGTAGTGTAATTCGATCTTTGGATTCATAGAAATCGTGATCATATATCAAATCAACCATTTACCATTTGGATCATATGATCAATGTAATGCAAATCCATTTACCTGAAATTTTTTTGTATTTATCAGCTCAGTATAAAAAATTTCTTTTATCCTCGCGACTCTGTCCCTGAATCATGGTGCAAATCTCTCTCTCCCAACCACCCTTAGGCATCTCTTCATTTACAATTTAAAGAGAGGAACCTTAGGCTCTTGTACATTAAAAAAAATACATATTCCATATATTAAAAGAGATGCTATTGGGTAGAATATCCATATTTTTTTTCACAACTTTCGATACAAAACATAAAGTCTACGTCAATTTCATAAATCTTTGCTTAGAGATAAGTTGAAGAAGAAGAAAACATCCAAGGGGATCATTCAAGAATCATGAAAGGAATTCACGATTCTTTCATCTTTCTTCCAAACTATAATTCTGAGCAATATGTGATCTTTTGGCTTAATAGCACAAAGCGTCTTTATGTTTGGCATATAGTGTGCAAAATGTCTCTACGTTTCAAATTTTTTTACATTTTCACCCATATTTCCACGTTTCATTGTGAAAAAGTCATTTTCACCAATTTTTAATGTAAAATGTTAATATACCCTCCTATTTAAATTTTAAAAAGAAAAAAAAAATAAAGAACAAATTGCAATCTTACTTCTAAACTTTTTAAAAAATGCAAATGAGTTCAAATAAATTATTAAAATATTAAAAATAATAAAGAACTCTTTCTCTCCTCCTCTTCTTCTTCTCCCCCCTCTCTCTCCCTCCACCACCGTCACTGCCAAAACCATCTGAATTTCGTCCCTCTTTTGACATTTCTATAATAGATACTCTATCGACGAAAGAGTACAGTTAAAGGAACAAATTTAAAGACCATCACAAAGCCCTAAAATCCAAATAGGTTCGCCACATTAGAAGCCAAAAAACTTCGGCCAATCACCACCCAAACCACCGAACCTCCATACCACCAAAAATCTCTCACTCCCTCTCACACATACCACTCAACATTCAACCTTCATGCCAATAGATTTGGTCATAATTACAACTCAAAATACCCAACTCGCGAATACAAATACTAGCAGCACCACATGTTCTAGTGAGACTCATGTCATTCCCAACACACCAATCGACTATACTCACCAGTGTGCCTCTTTTATGGTCTTAAAATATCAACAGATGCACAAAATCAAGATATACAGTAACAACTTTCAATTTCTCATTGCGTAATAATTGGCCAGAAATTCTGGGACATATTATAATGAAATTGATGGAGCTCATTATTGCAGCAGATGTGTCGTGATATGACGAAGCTGAAATGGGTGGTCCATGACGGTGGGAACCATTGCCAACGTCAAAATTGACAGAAAAAAGGAAGCGAGTTGCTTGTGTAATAAG
>NW_019239791.1:140520-150517 GCF_002742605.1 Olea europaea var. sylvestris
GTTTTATTTATTTAATTGTGTAATCAAAAGGTCAATATATCTGTGTGATTGTATTGGTTGTTTGGTTCACTAATTTTTGGATCAAATTTCATAAACTTTGAGTTCTCTGGCTTTCTTGGGGTTTGTGTCATTCTTTTGTGGGTTTAATAGCGAATTAGCTATTCAGATTCATATTAGGTGGTATTAGAATTTAGGCACTAGAATCAAAGTTATATTCCTTTATTTTTTTGTTTTGGAGTCTTTGTTTGAGTTTTTCTTCATTGTTCTTCGTGTTACCCATTAAGTTTGAGTCCTAGATTTAAAAGTTTTTAGTAGTCTAATTATTTTGTGTTTTTGAAAAAAAAAATAAATACTGCTACTGTTCATAATTTTTTTTTTTGAGTCCCTCCAAAAATTCTGTTTAATACTTTAGTCCTTGTCCTTCCTAATCTTGAATCTGCACAATTCAATTGGAATTCCACAAGAATTATTTAGGTTGAGTTCGAAAATTGTTCTTTGGACATTGATTGGAAGCTTGAGTGGTAAAATGTTGAGTGGTGAGTTCAATTGAGGGTAAAAGCCTAATAGTAAGTGATCCTGAGTGAACTTTGTTGAGGCAAAAAATTGTGAGCAATGTCTGGTAAGGAAGGATCAAATTCTAGCCGAAACAGTAATCAAATCAACATGCAGAGTGCAGCCGTTTGAGCGGATGATGATAAATATGGAAAATAGGTTGGACAAGATTGACGCGACGGTTACAAAATTTAGTTGGGGTCAACGAACAGATATACCACATGCTAGGAGGCTAGCTAGACGAGAGCCTAGTGTAGATGGACATTTATCATCAAGCTCTTCTAAAAGTGTGAGTCTGAATTTTCTACCATGTCATGCAGCTAGTTTAGTTTTGTCATTGTCATTCTATTAAAGACTGTATATACTAAAGTTTAGGTATAGCATTGCCATAATGGCATTGTTTTGCGGGCTAATCACACTACCTATATCACCATTTGCTGTTTTATTTTTAATTACACAGAAATTTAAATAAGGTTACTTAACATACTCTTAGATAATAGTACGATTGATGCATTACCTACAGGCAGTTGGAAGGTTCTTTTCAATAATTTAAGAAAAATATCAATTTCCTTCCAACCTCGTCCTTGCTCTATGCCCAAGAGATCTAGCCATCTAGGCATGACTCTTACCTAATCGACCAAAGAAGGAAGAGAGAGAGAGGGAGAGAGAGCGCCCCATCTAGGCATGCTGTTATTTTCTCGAGCTGTAATTGAGAAAAATTAACTACATCTTGTGATCAGAGGCTACTTCTCCATCAAATTGAAGCTGCTAATTAGACAGGCTTAGGGTGATCTAGAGTGATGATATTCATCATCTGTAGAAATTGTCACTGGTCTTGATGGCAGTGGGTCTCAATGTCAATTGGAGTTGTGACGCATTTTAAGGTACTGGACAACAAATATAGGGATCCACTACCACATCTAATAGTGATTATCTCAACTAATGATCTATGTACATGCTGGAAATTTGTCCAGAAAATAGTTTTTAGGTGGGGAACATTAGAAATCTATTTGTGTAAACTGCGATTTTTAGAAATTTTCAACTGTAGGCATTCCACCCTTTGCGATTATTGAAGTGCGTGTTTTACTTTCTAGTGTTTCAATGTATTTTCATGGTTGGAGTTGTGAATAAAGCAGAGGTTACCTGGTAGAATAATTGAGATAAGTCGACAATGAATTCTTAACATTGAAACTGATGGGGAGTGCTTATCGCTCTAATATAGTTTAATGGTTATAGCATGATTCAAACTAAAACTAGATTATCTTTCTAATCGATGTAACACTCATCGTGATGTAGGAGGGCAAGCCAGCTAATGCTAACCATTTCAGTTCAGACTTCTTCAGTATATTTTATTATCTCTTGTTCTTATTACTTGTAACTTTTTTATTTTCCTGTCATTATTATCTTTCTAGATTTCAGCATCCATCAACTTGGCAGAGGAACGAAAAACGCCAAAAACTATGTGCTGAGACTACCTGGGATTTTGAAATGAAATCCTTTCGTTCGCATTTTTTTTATCTTCTGCAATTGTTCAATCTGTGCAAACAGGTTCTTAATCAGTGAATATTTTTTTGGGCCGTTTTAAAGAAACCAATACTGTTTGTTATGGAACTGAGCTGATTGCCAATCTATGGTTCAATTGTCTAAGAATTTATAGTGATTTTTCTTGAATTTGTGGTCGATCACACCCAATTTGAAGAAAAAAGTGTTTGAACCAGTTCAGCGGAAAATTTTAAATTATTTATACTTCTTTACAAGAAGTCCCCAAAGGTGAAAGAATCATTTTATTCCGTGTACAAATCTTTTATAAATAAAGGCAAGATTAAATAAATGGATAATGTTACACGTATATCAGGACATTCATAACGAAATTGTAGGAACATCATAGCATGCTTTGACATGAATTTCGGGTCAACAAACTTACTTGAAATGATGAATTTTAAGATCGTTGTGTGGTTGAATCACCTTACTTTCAAATCTCCAAAATTTGTATTTTCTTATACTTCAATGATCCAAATCCCGATCACAATGGAGCGAGATTATTGTCCACAATCTAAGTGTCATTTCTTGTGAGATTTCATGTCAAAAATGTGATTTTAGGGACTTTTTCAATTTTGAGGTGAATTTTCATACGAAATTTTCACCATTTTTTTCATGTCTTACATTTTCAGCCTCTTTTCCATAACTTCTAAATGGAAGTTTCAAATGGTTACTTGAGAGTTATGGGTTTGAATTCTAAATTCAAACCACTCCCTCTAACCCTTATAAAATCCTGTGGGTCTGATCCCCCACATGGACGACCCGTTATCCGTATTTTCCAACATCTCACACTCGTACATAATGGGGTTGATCTGGACCACAACTGACAACAAATGTCACACCTTAGATCATTCTCAAGATCTATCTCACAAAGATTCATACGACAAATAGATCGTGTGACCAACGAGTAATATTAGAGCTCACGGTACTATAAACCTGCTAGAGATATATAGTAGCTCTACTAGAGGAGGAACATCACATCTCGCTATGCCCCAAACTCATTTTCCAACATTAATTCAAGTATTTCTGATCCTTCGAGTATTTGTGGAACATACTTGAACTCCGCATCTTATCATTGTATTCACAATTGCATTCTATACCCCAAATGGTTAAACACAATTGTCCGACCGGTGAATACAAACATAAATGTTGGTCAAAATAGTTTTCCTTTCCTACTTGAATCCTTCAATTTTAAATTACCTGCTTTCCTAGACATACCCCATCAAACCGAATCAATCATAGTCATTGGCAACATGCTAAAGTAGCAACACTGAAATAAAACCTCGAGAAAAGGGTATATATGAGGTTACATAAACCTCAGGGTCCTACACAATGAGGAAGCAGGGATCCATTCACTCATTTACCCAATATTGGTCGTAAAAGCACACGCGGTATGAAACACGTGCTACGATGTTTTCTCCCTTTCTTAGGGCGTATGTCATATTCTTTATAAACAAATAACATCGTATAGATCCTAGTTCAAGTATTCCTCGATACTTAACTTGAGTTCTCCTTATGTTCATTCCTCCAGGCATTCTCAAATCGAGAACTCGATCTGGCCACTAAACGGGTTTAATGGATAGTGAAATTCATTTCGATTAGTTGTTGTGATATCATCTTGATACCTTATCAAAGTGACTGGATCATGTAAACAAAACGATCACTATCAAGGCGACTGGATCATGTACACAACATGATCACTGTGCCTCATCTCAGCACATCTTAAAACGTCTGAGGCGATTGCTTGTGTGAATAAGCCAATCTCAACCCGTTCAACATACTTTATATGTGCATACAAATCATTTATCTTGTAATCCCAATATTAGATTACACATGAACTCAAAATCGTTCATCTATGAGCGCACAAAACTCAATCAAGAGTTTGTCTGATACACCAAGTATCATATTCTACGAAATTCTAGAGATTTCATATTATCAACAAATATATCTCTACACATCTTCAAAGTATGATAATTACGTATCATCATTTACGTAGATATATCGCAAAGACACTTTCTTTGCTAATGTCTCTCACTTAATTACTGTTAAGTATTTGGTTATATTTTGATACTTGAGATCTTAACATATAAGATAGTTGCGTAACTATCATGGATCTCATATTCTCAACTAGTATCATTAGATGCTCAATACATCCATACCAAACAATTTCTTTAGCCGCCAAGATATACATAACAGCTTATGCTTCTTGCTAATCTATATAGCAAAAGCGCACAAGTCAAATAACTAATTGTGCTCGACTAATTCTCATTCTTAGTCAACAATTGTATATCTATTCCAATCATAAGTTATTCCTTTGACAACGAAATAGAATAACTGACAGTAGCACCCTTCAAGTATCACAATACATTTTTTAAAGATAATATTAATACCTACTGATTAGATTCATGGCATGATCATTGTTAGGAAAAATATATATCATAGTATACTTCTATCTTCTAACTCTTAATCGTACTAGATATAATTCTTTGGATATTTCTTTGTACACTTATGAAATCTTTGAACATTTATGAAGACTTATATGGTCACAGTTGCAATTCCACATGAGCATTTATAGTATAAAACTCTTATGATAGAGCAAAAACATACGAAAAGTATTCTTAGCACAAATCATACAATTTGCTAAACCCATGTCTTTTGTCTCAAAAAATGACAACAATCATTTTAAATTGGTCTCTATACACTTCTTATCATGCTTAGCCAATCCAATATCATCAATATCAATATTAAAATTACAACCTACCACCGGACCTTTTATACAAATACAGTAATTTTCGTCCATATGACGAAATTTTTGTAGGAGATTTAACCCTGTTAAAAATTCAAATACGACTATCGAGATGACTGTATTTAGCCATGTGTGTAACTGTAAAGTTACCACTATACAAAAAAAAAGGATTTAACATGTAATCTAAAGTTCGATTCATGTTGATATCTTTAATCATTTCTCAATTGAAAATAAAAAATACGGTCTTTAGGTCAATTTGGTGTAACTCTAAATTTAAACATATCATCACGGCTAGCATTGATGTACAGAAGCGAATCCCGTCGTTATGAAAAAATTTATCCAACTCAATATACTCACAATGAGTATAACCTTTTTACAAAATGAGCTTTATTTATCAGAAACTCACTAGTCTCCCAGGTTTTTGGTAAATATAATGTCCGCATAGAACTTTCACCATATCCAGATTAGGTTGAAATTATATTCTCCATATTCCATCACTTTCCTCGAAATTCCTCTTTTGATTTTCTGAACTAGCTCTTAGATCCAATTTGGAACCAAGAATCATTGAAATTAGACAGTTCTTAAATGGCTCCCACTTGGATAGATAAGTCCAACTCAGAAACAGATTACTCCCACTTGAATTAGAAGTTTGAATCATCTCTTATATATTCAAAACTAATTCATCAATACATATAATATCAATTTCAACGATGTTTTCCAATCTTTTTCTCCCTTATTGGGAAAAATATCAAAAATGTCATATCTTATGACTCGATATCCATCCAAAAATTTCACTTAAATACCTTTTTGGACTACATGTATATCATTGAGACACATCTTGTTCTTAACAGACTCATGTTCTCATACTCATTATGGAGAACATATATAGTCAATTAAGAGTCTATGATAACCCACATTAGATTATTTACGTGTCCAAACTTATATATTATGAAGTTACCTACATTAAGAGAGCTCCATTAACTGGTACGTTATAGTTAGACAACGCTCTTTTCAAAAGCAAATAATATCTCAAACCTCATTACATTCAGCAATATTTCGTTCCTTCAATCAAATACACCATATAATTATTGGTGATTAAGGAATAGTCTATCAGTTAAGAATCTCTTTCATTGCATAAATCATTAATATCTCGTGATAGAGAGTCATGACATCAGATAATTCTCAAAGTCTTCACTTCCACAATCTGATTTTCTACTTGACTTCAGAAAAATCTAAACCAGTACAATATCTTCAATTTAAGAAAATCAGAGGCATATCTGAAATGCGTGAATCTATCTACAAATGTAATGAAAAGTAAAGTCCCATCTCTATCTCTTTTAATCACAGTCCGCAAAGAAATTTGGATGGATTTATTCTACGAAAATTTAGCTCTTACAGTTTTGAATGGTTTTCTCAACTCAAAATCTCAAACAATTGCACAAATATCCAGAACCATAATAAACATCATCACTGTGAATACGAATAGAAATACCACGCATAAGTTCAAGTAAGAGACTACTCTTAAAAGAACAATAACTGAGATCAAATTTAGTGGAGTCTTTGATATTATCTTAATATCAAATAGGAGGTCAGTTTCTCCACTTTGCAATACTAAATTCCAGTATCAGTCATATAAACATCCAGTCCATCTTTATTATTTGTATATATCTATGTTGTATTAAGTCAAAGACTCGACAATAGAATAATATACCTTTTGATCTCATATAAAGTGGGTTTCTAACCTTTGAATCCACTATCCACACAAGATGAGATCCAATATGTATAGTGCTGACACGTAAACAACTATAAGAGGAATATATTCAAGTGCAATATCTTTTAGCTTAACCACTTTCGAGCTAAGAGATTCAAATCGTATAGTTGAAGCACTTGAACCTCTATAACATTGATCCTTTACCAAAACCACTTTCATTCACTTACTATCTGATAGTTCATCTTGGTCCCTTTACCAGTCTCCCACATCTATCTCGCATTTGTTCTAGCTCATTCAATGCTTAAGATTCAAAATCTTATGCAAGTTAGAACATTGCTACACAAGCATGTCCTCGAGACTTAGCAACATCAAGTCACACGTCTTTTAACTCACATAGCGGGTAGTATCAATAGAAAAAAATTGACACTTCAATTTGTAAGTCACAATGACTTTCAAAATTCCATATATTAAGAGGAGACTAATTTGAACTTACTACTCATCTAAAATTAATGTGACCAATAAAAATGTTAACACTATGCTAATCACCAACTAAGTAACATTTGAGGAAAAAGATCATTTATAACATAACTTAACAATTTAAATGCTTGAGTACTAAAATTTACATTTTCCCATACTCGACTAAGTTTGATTTTGATCTTTATTTTCTAGAGTAGTATGACCTACATAAGGTCTTCTATTACGTGGTTGATACTCTCTAAAGCATCATGTCCTTCTAGTACATTTAAAATCTTATCATGCCAAATGTTATCGCATTTAGTTTATCACCTTTATTAAGGTTAACTTCTATAAATTTTGATGTCATGATCTATCAAATTTTTAGAGACATGTTATTCTTAATCAATGCCCATTTATGCACATATTTAATTTTACATTAATGCAAATTAACATCTACGATAATTCAACATTAGGCACAGAGTCGAAAGTTCACTATGTTCCTAATCATCGTCCGCAATCCTATCGTTTCACTATCATAAACTTAATTTAATAATGCAAAATTCCATGGGTTCTAAGTGAGAATCACATTAATTCTTCCAACTTCAGAACTCCCACTCAGTTGATGAATCAAATAGTTCTTGGTGAGATTTTCTCTAAATCTTCCAATCACCGAACTATCACTCAGTTGACAATCAATAGGTCTAAGTAAGAATCTCACTAATTCTACTGACCTTAGCATTTATAACAATACATGATGTATTCAATTAGACAATTTCATAATATACAATAAAAACATAAATATGCACATTTATCCAATCATGACATGCATCATGATATAACAAATTAATTTTTTAAGACGATAACTTCAATTATAATTCAAAAATAAAATTAACATCGTTTAAGTTTTATTTTACAAATTCTCAATCTCATCTAAATCTCGGTCGCAACACAGTCCTAATAACTGGGAAGTGACATTAGAATAATTATATTATGCTTGTCATAAAAGAACTTATATCTCAAAATATTTATGTGTTCTAGAATAGGTCATGTTCCAAATCCATTCATTTATATCGATAAGCATGAAACATTTCAACAAGTTTCATAGCCTTTGGTTTTCTAGCATTCCTTTTAAGGATGCTATAAATATGCACAGATCTAGATATATTTGATCAAGCACAAAAAATTGAAAACAAGTCACAATGGATCATATAACCTAATTAAGACCACACAACTCATGAACGTATATATAATGCGGTATTTTAAATATCTTCGGAGTATTTTTCATTTAAAATGAAACACTTAAAAAAAAAAACTCCCACTAGGCAAATACTGCTTAACAAATATTCTCGATTTTTTTATAAAAAAATTAGAATTTAATCGAGTCCAAAAAAATATTTTTGATTATCTGAAAATTAATTTTAATTGCACATAAAAATCAAGAATATTTGAGGGACCAATTTGCAATTTTCTAAAATTCATTAGAAAAAATCAAACGGTAATTTTATTTGACATTCCAACTTTTAATCCCCTTTTTTTAATAAAAAAAGAGCATTGAACACCCACTACACGCCAATCCGCAGCGCTTATTCAATGAAAAAAATTCGTTAATTCGTCCCTCTAATTAATTTTAACGTTCTAAGTTCATCTATGTGGTCAAATTTCATAATATCAATTTTTAAAATTGTGTTCTGGACCTAAACAGATCCGATCGAGACTAAAAAATGGGGAAAAAAGTATTGTTCATCTTTACTTAGAATTCAGATTACATCCAAATTTCAAAAACTCATAATTTCTTCATTTTAAGTCCAAAATTTGAGTTCTTTATATGGTTGGAAAGCTTATGAGAAGACCTTTCTAACCATACTAATTTTATTGCATGAAGATGAATGAACAAATGGCAGTAAATTATCAAATGATGCCACTAAATACCACATAAGGTTTCAAAACTTTGCATACAAGATTCATAAACCAATTCTATCATGTAATGGCATAATTAAGCATGAATTACAGCAAGGAATTCAACCTTATGGCTTTGATACCAATGTAGGAAAACCGTAGCATGCTTTGACATGAATTTCGGGTCAACAAACTTACTTGAAATGATGAATTTCAGTATCTTTGTGTGGTTGAATCACCTTACTTTCAAATCTCCAAAATTTGTATTTTCTTGTACTCCAATGATCCAAATCCCGATCACAATGGAAGGAAATTATTATCCACAATCTAAATGTCATTTCTTGTGAGATTTCATGCCAAAAATGTGATTCTAGAAACTTTTTCAATTTTGAGGTGAATTTTCATACGAATTTTTCACCATTTTTTTCCTGTCTTACATTGCCCCTCTCTTTTCCATAACTTCTATATGAAAGTTTCAAGTGGTTATTTTGGAGTTATGAGTTTAAATTCTAAATTCAAACCACTCCCTCCAACCCTTATAAAATCCTGCGGGTCGGGTTACCCCACATAGGCGATCCATTATCCGTATTTTTCAATAGGAATCTTGACACGACCCGTCCCGATCACCCTAATGGATCCGACACGTGTCGTGCGCCGATGGTAGATACCAGCTAAATGCCGAACCCACCACAAAGGCAAACTTGACATGCTTTGACTGTTATAATTTTATAAAAATTTCGACAGAGTTTCCTCTAAAAAATGGACTAAAAACCACCTGAGGATAAACCAAAAATCCCAAACATATACACATACTCTAAAATAGGGTACACTAGCCCATCAAAATACTAATTCTTCAAGGAGTTGTACTGAAAAAGAAATTTACCATTTTAAAACATACACAAAATATGCAATGGGTATGAGACTTAATACATTTTTGATACAAAATACATTAACCCCCAAAATATATGTTGTATGAATTAACAAAATGAGACATACAAACAAGGACACGATGAAGCTCAACTCGTCGAACGACAGGCTCTGATATGGCTCAACGCAGCTTCTATCTGATAAGAAATGAGGTGACAAAAATATGAGCT
>NW_019239791.1:152443-167597 GCF_002742605.1 Olea europaea var. sylvestris
TGGACTCAACTTTCCTCGCTTGCCAAATCTCAACACCCCTTTCCAAGGAGATAATTTAAGAAAAACTTTATCTCCTACTGCAAATTCAAGGTCTTTCCTGCGCTTATCCGCATAACTTTTCTGTCTATCATGAGCTGCTTTCAACTTTTCTTTAATCAATTTCACATTTTCAGATGTCATTTCAACCAATTCCGGGCCTTTTAACTTCCTCTTACCATCTTCATCCCAACAAACTGGTGTCCTGCACTTCCGACCATATAAAGCTTCAAAAGGAGCCATTTCTATACTAGAGTGATAACTGTTATTGTAAGCAAACTCCATCAATGACAAATGAGTATCCCAACTACCCTTTAGCTCTAAAACACAAGCCCTTAACATATCCTCAAGAGTCTGTATGGTTCTCTCTGACTGGCCATCTGTCTGAGGATGAAAAGCTGTACTGAAATGTAGTTTAGTACCCATGGCTTCCTGCAAACTGGGCCAAAATTTAGATGTAAAACGAGGGTCTCTATCTGACACAATAGATAAGAAAGTACCATAAGAGCTCACTATTTCATCCACATACAACTTTGCCAACTTATTTAAAGTATAAGTGGCTTTGATCGGCAAGAACTTGGCAGTTTTGGTCAAACGATCGACAATCACCCAAACTCCATCATGACCATTTTGAGTACGAGGAAGACCAAATAAAAAGTCCATAGTAATGTGTTCCCATTTCCATTCTGGGATAGGCAATGGCTGTAAAAGTCCTGCTGTTTTCTGACGAACTGGCTTTACCTGCTGACATATAAGACATTTGGATACAAAATCTGCTATCTCTCTCTTCACACCAAGCCACCAATAATGATCCTTCAATGTATGATACATTTTAATACTGCCTGGATGCATAGCATAAGCAGAACTGTGGGCTTCCTCCAAAATCTCTTTCTTCAATTCTGGAATATTTGGAACACATAATCTGTTACCCATAACCAGCGCCCCATCATCTCTAATCATATAATCCGTTCTTAACCCAGTACTAACTTCTGCTTTCAACATTCTCAATGTATGGTCTTGAGATTGAGCTTCTCTAACCTTATCAATCAAAGTAGGCCTGACCTGAAAATGAGCTAATATTGCCCCTGAAGTAGTAGTGGTCAACTCAGTGTGTAACTTCTTGAACTCACAAATCAAAGAAGCATAAACTGCACTTGATGGAAAAGATGAACTTGTCTTTCTACTGAGAGCATCTGCAACTACATTTGCTTTCCCCGGATGGTAGTCAATGTTACAATCATAATCCTTTATCAATTCCAGCCATCTCCTTTGCCTTAGATTCAGTTCTTTCTGATCAAATATATACTGTAAACTTTTGTGATCAGTAAATATTTGACATTTCTCACCATAAAGATAATGTCTCCAAATCTTCAATGCCAACACTACTGCAGCTAACTCCAAATCATGAGTTGGGTAATTTAACTCATGCTTCTTCAATTGTCTTGAAGCATAAGCTACAACTTTCCCATTTTGCATTAAAACACAACCCAATCCTTGGCGTGAAGCATCACTATAAATTACAAATTTCTCACCTGGAGATGGAAGAGTAAGTATAGGAGCAGAAACTAATCTTTTCTTCAACTCTTGAAAACTCTTTTCACATTCATCAGTCCACACAAATTTGGAGTTCTTTCGAGTCAAACTAGTCAAAGGAAGAGCAATTTTGGAAAAATCCTCTACAAATCGACGATAATAACCTGCTAACCCAAGAAAACTCCGTACTTCTGTAACATTAGTAGAGCGTTCCCATTTCATTACTGCTTCAATTTTCTGAGGATCTACATAAATACCTTCAGCTGAGATAACATGACTTAAAAATACAACTTTATCCAGCCAAAATTCACATTTACTGAACTTAGCATACAACTGCTTATCTCGCAAAGTTTGCAAAATAATCCTCAAATGCTCAGCATGCTCATCCCTACTGCGAGAATAAACTAAGATATCATCAATAAAAACAATCACAAATCTGTCTAAATATGGGCGAAGCACTCTATTCATCAAATCCATAAACGCTGCAGGGGCATTAGTCAACCCAAATGGCATCACCAAAAACTCATAATGGCCATACCGTGACCGAAAAGCAGTCTTTGGTACATCAACATCTCTAATTCTGAGCTGATGATAACCTGAACGTAAATCAATTTTCGAAAACACTGAGGCACCTCTAAGTTGGTCAAACAATTCATCAATGCGAGGCAACGGATACTTGTTGCGAACTGTCACTTTATTCAACTGTCTGTAGTCAACACACAATCTCATTGTGCCATCTTTCTTCTTCACAAACAAGATTGGAGCTCCCCATGGAGATACACTGGGTCTAATGAAACCTTTATCAACTAAATCCTGCAATTGAACTTTCAATTCCTTCAGCTCTGCTGGAGCCATTCTGTAAGGTGATTGTGAAATAGGGGTAGTCCCTGGAATCAAATCAATAGTAAACTCGATTTCCCTATCAGGAGGTAACCCTGGAAGATCTTCAGAAAAAACATCAGGGAAATCTTTTGCCACTGGTATATCTTCAAGTTTCAATTTTGTGATCTGAGTGTCAATCACATGAGCTAAATATGCTTGGCAACCTTTTCTAAGCAATCTCCCAGCATCAAGTGCTGATATGATACATGAAGGTAGTATTCTCCGTTCACCACTAAAAATGATTTCAGGCTCTCCTGGCCTTCGAAACACCACTTCTTTGCGAAAACAATCAACTGATGCATGATTCACAGACAAAAAATCCATGCCCAATATCACATCAAAATCATGAATATCAAGTGGAATCAAATTAGCTTTCAACTCATGATCATTCACACTAATCACGCAATCTTTGTACACACTATTAGCTAAAAGTGAATCTCCTACAGGAGTTGCTACCACCAAATCACTATCTAATGATTCTGACATATGGTCCGCATAAATAGCAAATGCATAAGATATAAATGAATGTGTAGCACCTGAATCTATTAAAGAACGAGCCTTCTTGCCAAAAATAGATAACGTACCCATAACCACATCTGGTGACTCATCGGCATCATGCTGTGTCACTGCGAACACTCTTCCCTGAGTTCTGGGTCGTCCAGCCTGGCTTTTCTGTCTAGTACCACTGCTGCCAGCAGCATCAGACTGAGTAGCACTAGTAGCACCTGCCTTGCCTGCCAAAATATTCTGATTCTGATTCTGTCTAGAAATGCCAGCACCTGACTGTAAGGAAACCCCCTGTGGTATGCCACCCTGCTGGAAACGAACTGGACACTCTCTCCTCATGTGTCCCGTCTGACCACAATGATAACACACTCCAATTCCCTTAAGACACTCACCAGGGTGAAATTTCATACACAACTGACACTGGGGAAATCTGGCCACACCAGAGCTATCACTCTGTCCAGGAGTAAATGATCTCTGAGAAGATCTCTGAGTCTGAGTACGGTTACTCCCTGGCTGCTGTACTGATCCCTGACTCGACCTCGAGCTCTGACTGCCATGAGATCTGGACTTAAAACTACCAGAAGTGGAAATACCTAATCCACCTCCTCTGCGATCCCTCCTCGATGGCCTAATCATAGATCTTCCTGCCCATGACTGACTACTGCTTCCAATTCCCAGTCTCATTTGTTGTTGACTACCATGTCGTTCAGACAAACTTTTCTCAACCCTTAATGCTGCTTCTACAAGTTTACCCAAATTTTCATACCCAGATGCAGTCACCACTGATCTAATTTCTTCTTTCAGGCCATACTCAAATCTTCTGCATTTATCAACTTCATCAGCTACCAGAGCAGCAGCATACTTTGACAATTCTAGAAATTTCTTCTGATACTCTGCCACTGTTGATGTCTGTACTAGTCTCAAAAATTCATTTTGTTTGTCAGTCTTACAAGAACGAGGGTAGAAATGCTCATTAAAATCATCTTTAAACTCGCCTCACGTGATCACAGAAGGATCAACATATTTACCCTGTACGGACTTCCACCAATCATAAGCACTTCCTTCTAACAAGAAAGTAGCTAATCGTAATTTTCGATCATCAGTGCAATCCATGACATCAAATATTCTTTCTATCTTCACCATCCACGATTCTGCATCTACTGGATCAGCTGTGCCTGTAAATACTTTAGCTCCTAATTTAGTAGCCCGCTCTATACTATAATCTTTATCTGTATTGCGTAGAGCAGAAGTAACAGCAGTGGCAATCCTATTTCCCGATCACAATGGAAGGAAATTATTATCCACAATCTAAATGTCATTTCTTGTGAGATTTCATGCCAAAAATGTGATTCTAGAGACTTTTTCAATTTTGAGGTGAATTTTCATACGAATTTTTCACCATTTTTTTCATGTCTTAGATTGCCCCTCTCTTTTCCATAACTTCTATATGAAAGTTTCAAGTGGTTATTTTGGAGTTATGAGTTTAAATTCTAAATTCAAACCACTCCCTCCAACCCTTATAAAATCCTGCGGGTCGGGTTACCCCACATAGGCGATCCATTATCCGTATTTTTCAATAGGAATCTTGACACGACCCGTCCCGATCACCCTAATGGATCCGACACGTGTCGTGCGCCGATGGTAGATACCAGCTAAATGCCGGACCCACCACCAAGGCAAACTTGACATGCTTTGACTGTTATAATTTTATAAAAATTTCGGCAGAGTTTCCTCTAAAAAATGGACTAAAAACCACCTGAGAATAAACCAAAAATCCCAAACATATACACATACTCTAAAATAGGGTACACTAGCCCATCAAAATACTAATTCTTCAAGGAGTTGTACTGAAAAAGAAATTTACCATTTTAAAACATACACAAAATATGCAATGGGTATGAGACTTAATACATTTTTGATACAAAATACATTAACCCCCAAAATATATGTTGTATGAATTAACAAAATGAGACATACAAACAAGGACACGATGAAGCTCAACTCGTCAACGACAGGCTCTGATATGGCTCAACGCAGCTTCTATCTGATAAGAAATGAGGTGACAAAAATATGAGCTTGCGACTCAGTGAGTGGATATTTGTAAAAGTTATACTTTAACATTTATAACACCTTTCTAAATATTAGTATATAGTAAAAATTTCCTTTCACAATACGTTAAACTAAAATCTTCATTCTTTCAGCTGAATCAACTAAATACTGTAAAATCTATTTCTAAAATCTGACAAGCTATGTAATACTGGAACATCACACCAAAAATGTACCCTGAATAACCATACTCGTGCATCGATTAATCTCGATATACATAGCAAGGTCATTAAATTCTGAAATTCTGTAATTCTGAAATTCTGATCATATGCGCGCAGAGCTATAAAATGGTCATACACTATGGAAACACATTCACAATAGTGCAGAGCGGGTAAAATCACTATACTGATCATACGCTGTGGAAACACATTCACACTAGCGCAGAGTGGGTAAAATAACCATATGAAGTCATACACTGTGGAAACACATTCACACCAGTGCAGACGAGGGTAAAATCACTTGGGTACTTTCTGGTGGTTTTAAAAATAACTTTGAATATACTGAAATATTTAATACTAAAATAATATGTCAATGAAAGGATTTTATTGAATTGAATTTAACTTTTAAAAACATTTGATAATAAAATTCGTTTTATTCTAAAAAAATCATGCTATCAACTCAACTTATAAAATACGTAACTTCAAAATTAAATAAATACTTATTTCTAAAAAAAATAAACTTATCCACTCACATAACACAAGCTGAACCTAAACTGGTCGATAGGCTCTTCCAACTTCCTCGTCACCACCTGGAATACATAACAAGATGGCTAATCAACTACTATTAAATTAAGAAACTTTAAAATCTACTTCTATAATACTTAACCAAAATTGGTCGATGCTCGAATGAATTCCCAAATATTCTTTTGATCAATGGAGCTAATCCCACTTTCTAATCCCTTTCTAATAACTAATTTATCAACAAAACCTTCTTCCCAAGTTAAAACAAATTTTACTTTCCAATTTAATGAAACTAGTGACCATAATTTCCACCCATCTAATATACATTTGCTCATTAAAATCAACTCCCAAATGAAATATTCCATTTAGATAATCACTTCCACAATTAATTAATTAAAATCCCCAAAATCGGATTCTAGGGTTTCCAAAATTTTCCTTGCCTAAACACCTTGTTAAAACTGCAACATAATTAATCCCTAAGCTTGAGCTCCAAATCGTACATATATCACATAAATTTAACATTTTATTATTACATGATAAAACCCTAAAAATTTTAATATAAACCATACTTAATCATCTAAGACAATTGGAAAAATTAAACCCAACTTGAAGATATTAACCTTACCTCCTTTCCTTTTCTTTTTCCCCTTCTTCTCCCTTTTTCTTTTCCTTTTTTCCCTTTTTCTTTTCCTCTTTTTCTCTTCTTTCTCGGCCGGTTCTGCTTCCCGTATTGTGTGTGTGTGTGTTTTGGTGTAAAATGAGAAAAAAAGGGTCAAAGGTTTGAATTAATTTGTCCACAATCCCATAATTGCAAATTAAGTCCCTTAACTTTACTTTTTAGTAACCTTTAATCCTTAAACTTCCAAAAGTATATAAATAAATTCCAAACTTTTAAATATATCCAATTCAACCTTCATATTTTGCCAATTGCAAAATAAACCCAAATAAAATGATTTGGTCAATCAAGTCCCAATAAAAATGATTTATTTCATACAAGTCCTCATTGGAGTTGACTTTGAAAATTCCACTATTGACTTTGATTAGATAAAAATGTGGGTTGTAACAAATCTACTCTCCTCACATGGAGGGGGATTCAATTCGAATAAAACATAATGTATCCAAAGTGAGTTCTCCTCCATATGAAGGTGGACACCGTTATGGACACTACATTATATATAAGTAGCATATTCTTTAATAAAAACCTGCTAAATGGGTGTTTTTCAAAATTTCCAGAAATTGCTTACTAAACCTTTAGAAGCATGATGTAAAACTTTTTAACCTAAAAATGTCTCCTTTTTACTTTTGATTGTTGGCTCAGTTGGACGGAACACTTTTTATTTCATTCGCTATTCACAGCAACTCAAGTTAAATGAAAAATCATTATCGAACATCACAAGGCTTCTGTGTACATTCAAAAATAGACCACCAACTCGACATTGAATTAAAAAAGATTCAAACAGATAACATGGAGCCAAAAGATTATGAATTGACATCGATGTTTCTTGTACTAAAAAAGTGTGAAATCTTGCAATATAGACATGAATTCTTCGGGAAAGAGTTTTAACTCCACTAAAGGATAACATGTATACGAGTTTAAAAAATGGACCATGCTCCTCTACCAGAAAGTACATGACAGAAGGGCTGACCTACACACATTTGGGGTGGGACCACTTCTTCCTTCCAATTGTTTATTCATACGGGCCACGACGATTGTGAGAGGGTGTCAAGCCCTCTGTCAGCTATTTTTCTGACAGATGAGCATTTTCCTTAAAAAATAAACTAGACAGGAATGGGTAAGTCCTTTGTTGCCATACTATCTAGAATGTTATTCAGAGCTTGATACAGGCCAACGATCTGCCAAACATTAACATACAGCTTCAATACAACTAGCTTGTACTGCATGTACATTATTACTTACAGATTTGTTTACTAACAGATGATGTGGCGAGATATGATTAAGTTAAAATTTCTTCAACCAACTAAAAAATAAAATTCCTCCACTCTTTTTGCCACTTCACCAATCCGTAAATGATGATACACAACAAATATTTTTCTCTAGAGGATGGAGAATTACGTGATTCTATGGTTATTCATTCCAATATGTATACAAAGAGTGGAACATTCCCAATTTGTTTTAAGAATTCTGCTACACTAACAGAAAATAGATGACATACACTCTGACAAATCGCTCACACTTCGGGTGAGGCCCACTTTTTTTGGAAATTTTTTATTCGCGTAGGGCCACACACATGTGAGAGGGTGTCAACATTTTTGTTACCCATTTCTGTTCCAGTAGTTTAATTCTTGCATCATAAAACACTCGGAGTTAGCAACTGACTTCTCATATTTCCTTTGTAATACCACAATGTCATTTCAAAATGTGCGGCAGCTTCAGCCTGACATGTAAAATTGCTCACGTCAATGTTAAGCATGCAGTTTTCAAGAAAGAAACTAACAGTTATTTGATTTCGAAAAATTATCAACTTAAGCCCCATTTGGCCCCATTCTTGCCAAATTTTAATGGTTAGGATAGTGTTTTTTTAAATGTGTGGTTGAAAAAGAATGAAAAGTTTTTTATTTGCGTGTAATATCAATTTATAGAAGATTGTGTGGCTGAAAATAAGAGAGAAAAATGAGAATGAAAATGGGAACCAAACGAGGGCTCAATAAAGAACACAAATAACTCTCATATGCTAGAAAAGGAAAAGGAGTACAATAAGTAGCCCGCTGAAATATTTTAAAACTTTTTCATATATACCAGTGGCGAATCCAGGAATGGAACCCAGCTAGAGTGGATGGCGAACGTTGACCGTTGACAATCATTGATAGTAATAGCGATGCCGTTTATTAATTTTAATTAAATAATATTAAAAATTCTTCAATATATAAGAAAATGCACTAAAACGTAAAAATTCTACCCATATGAAAATATAATTCAATTAGTTTCTTTTTAAGGCTAAACATAAATTACCAAATCACAAATCAAAACTTATAAATGATAAATTATAACTTAATTCACACAACATAAATATTCATCATTTCTCTGTAATTTTGCCAATTAACTAATAAATTCCCTAATCACAATACTCATTTCTCTGTCATTTTGTCAATTAACTAATAAAACATAAATTATAGATTCATAAGAAATTAAGAATCATAAATCATAAATAATAAATAAGATAGTAATTTATATGATTACTAATTAGTAATTATGTGAACTTGCGAAGGCAAACCACCCCCCACGCCACAAGAGAGAGAGAGAGAGAGAGAAGCAGCTCACTGATTTAAAGAAGAAAGACGCGCTGCTGCCAATTGCTCATAGACTTCCGTTGGTCAGTCTTGGACTCTTGTTGCATATATTATATAGATTGGGCCTAGTTTAAAAAAAAAAAAAAAGAGGCCCACAACCACAAGCATGTTGCATCAGCCCAAAAAAAAAAAAAAAAAAAAAAAAGGAATTTCCCAAACCTCGCACTGGCTCTGCCGCTGATATATACTAGTATTGTCGATCTCACTTTTTGTTAGGACGATGTGAACAATAGATACCGATTCCACTTGTGCACATGTAAGAAAAAATTGACACATATGGATACGATGCTAATTGATAATACTTTAGGTTTGGACGTGGAAAATGCTTTATAATACGAGACAATTATGTTCGGACTCCGACAATATATTTTTATGATCAATTATAAAATAATAAACGATCCTCAATAATTTGAAGAAAACAAAGTAATCTAAGTTCAAGCTAAGACAAGTGTATAATCAGTAAGAGAAAAAATAAATAGTAGCTACAAGTGTGTAGATTTGCATTAGTCTTCAAATTATAGTTATCAGACCCGACTCGAATATCGACCGGATTAAGGTATCGGGTCACTGGGTTACTGGTTGGACCGATGAACCCGTGGTCGAATCGGTGGGTCATTACTTAAAAATAATTTAATAATTTTTAAAGTATTATTTTTTATTTTTTTGTTTGAGACAAAATTAAAGCTTTCAAGTTCTTTCTTACTAATTTTTCTACACATTTAAATTAATGATTTTTTGAACTCATTTATCAGTGATAATAGCTAAATTTTTTGATTTTATAATTTTGAATATTATATTAAAAAATATATTTTTTCCTTTTTGTGATTTACAAACTATTTATTTGCTATTGACAAAAATTTTGAGTATTATCTATTCAATTTATCTTAGTTAAAATTTAATTTTTTTCAAATAAAATAATTATATAAAATAATTATTTGAAATTACAAAGTGAATGTAAATGTTGGACTAATTTCTTTAAAAAAGTTTCTAAAAGTAGCAAATTATTCATAGGTTAGATATAATTTAGTAAACAAAACACAATAAAGTATTGCTTGCACTAGTGGTAAGGTTGTGCTCTACTTACTTAGAGGTCAAGGGTTCAAATCTTTGGTACCTACAATTTCAATGTAAAATAGTTTTGAAATTTGATTTAAAAATCAACAGGTCGAACCGGTCCAAAAATTATTCAAAAATCACCTATTAGCCTGGCCACTTGCATTTATATAAGGGAAAATTTCATAACTAAGAAATTAATTATGGCACATTTCAAAAACAAGAAAACAAGTTTCAAATTTCTAAAATCAGATTTTTATTAAAAATTATTTATAATTTAATTAGTTAATTAATTATTTTATTAATTAAATATATTTAGATCACGGATCTATACAATTTGGTCACAAATTAATAATATAATTAGTTACTTATTATTTTTTGGTCACAAATCAAAAATTTTATGTCACAAATTTTTTTACAATTCGCAATTTAAAAATTTTGTAAGTCACAATTTGTTTATTGGTTACAAATCCAAAAATAATTAGTCCCAGATTAATTTTTAGTCACGACTTATTATATTATTGGTCACAACTTATTTTTCGGTCATAAATTAAAAATTTTATAGGTCACATATTATTTTTCGATCACGAATAAAATTTTTTATAAGTTACAGATTAATTTTTCGGTCACAACTCAATAAATTATAAATCACAAACACAAATTTTATAGGTCTGATTAATTTTTCGGTCATAACTCAATAAATTATAAGTCACAAACACAATTTTTAGGTCACATATTATTTATTAATTTTAGTCACGAATTAATTTTTGGTCACACATATCAATTTATTGGTCACAAATCAAAAATTTTATAAGTCACAAATTATTTTTCGATCGCAAATGAAGATTTTTTAAGGTCACAATTCAAAAATTTTGTAGGTCACGATTTATTTGTTCGTCACATAAGTCACAGATCACAAATATTATAAGTCACACATTATTTTTTTTAGGTCACATACTATTCTCGACCATAATTTATCATTTTTAGTGGTCACATATTGTTTATTGATTACAGGTTAACCAATTTAATGATCACGATCAATCAAATAATACATGACCACCACCAAACCACCACTCCCTTCAACAACACCATCGCCCGAACCACTAGCACCATCACTGACAACAATGCTATAGTCTCAAACAAAAAATCAACTCCAAAATTATCAACGTCATCGTCGCCACCACCGCCACACCAACACCACTGTCGCTGCCGCAGCACCACGACCATCCCTACCACATCTCACCATCACGGCAAACCAACCACATAACTCCACAAATCTACCACGCCGCCACCGCCACTACAATCGCAACCACCGTTCCCACCACCACTGCACATCACCACTCACCCACCAAACACATCGCACCGCACCACCAATGACAGTCGCAACCACCAAAACTCAAAATCCAACCATACCTAACCACGAACCCCACCGACAACCACTGATCCAAAACCACAAATTCGGCACCACCTCGTCGCCATGCCAACATCGCCTCACAACCATCAACGGCGCCACAGATCTAAAACCATAAATTCGGCTACGCCAGCACTGCCTCACAACCATCAGCAACACCTCGTCACCTCAAATGTCGCCCACGATAGCCGCACGCCATTCACTAGATCTGTGGCGCGACCACCCATTCACCACCACATATGCTGCGCCCAGCGGCAGCGAGAGAGGTGACAGGCGACGGTAGGCACAGTGGTGCTGCTCGATCGTGATCTTCGCTGGGAAAGGGTTGAGAGAGAAAGAGAGAGAAGGAGGCGATGGGGAAGGGCTGAGAAAGAGAGTGAGAATTGAGAAATGTGAGAGAATTAGGGTTATATTTATTTTATAAGAATATTAATTAAAATAAAATTTCTGATTTTTGAAATGTTAAACTTCTCCTCTGATTTTAGAATTCAAAATTTTAATGCTAGGGTTTTGTGTAATTTTCACTTTATATAAAATAAATTGGCCCAGCCCGATCAAGGGCCCGGATCACCGATTTACTTTGCCGACCGTTCGGGCCGGGCTGATTTTAAGAACTATGCTTCAAATGATATATGGAGGGAGTATTTATAATGTTACAAATGAAACGATATCTGTTGGATGAAAATCCACGTGGCCTTATTTTCTTGGCCGAAGCATACCATTATAGGCATCAATTTGACTTTCTTAGCCTGTGACGCATTTAACGCTTTTACAAAGAGTAGCCACTCTATTGCCTAAAGTGACAAGACATGATATTTTACTCATTACAAAAGCCACATCAATTATTCCAAAAGGATCTTCTACATAAATTCATAATCCTTTTTGTGTGGGTCGTCATTTGCTATACTTGAGATTCGGCTTTGACATGTGCCGATCTTCATCACCTCTGCAAACAACTAAGTTTAGCTTCAGGGCTTCGGCATTGACATAGGACTGCTTCTGTGGATGTGATTTTCCATGGAGTGGGTTCGCTAGTTCAATTTGAGGAAAAAAATATATATATATATATGTTGAGGTCATTTTAAGGTTAACAAACTGTGAAATGCATAAATTATACATGACTCATGATTGAACCTAATTTTTGGAATCTCGTCTGATAAACCTTGGAGCTTGTAATTTGACGACAAAACTTGGATATGCACTGGTCTTAAACGTAAAATGCGTCAATATTGTGAGTTTTGAAATAAAATCCAATTCAACGACGTTTTGAAATAATAAATAAAGTTTAAGGACCATTTGTACATATATTTTAAATAATAATAAGGTGTTAAGATCTAAGTGGAGAAATTATTTAATTGATGAGATTTTGATCCAATTAAATCCCACCATATCATTTGTTGGTAAATTATTTTGTAAATTATTATGTATAAGTAGCACAACCGTAAAACGATGCTCAAAGAGAGAGCCACCAAATCAATTGTCCATCAAATTTGATTGGCAATATCAAATTTTGTACTAATGAAAAACAATTTTATGAGTTTAAGGGTTTCTTTTTCATTTTTGAAATCACAAATGATTTTAAAATACGAGTTAAAGTCCATGCATTATTTGCATAATTAATCCTACTATATTGTGTTCCAACTTCCCAAATTTACAATGTTATCTTATTGGACGTACATCGAATAGTGTATCCCATGCTCTTATAACCATGCACCGTGCAATTTTTACCCATGCACTTTTGGCTCTGTTTGAGCACCATTTTGGGGAGAATGACTATTCTAATAGTAATTTTTCGGAGAATGTATTGATAAAATGTGAAGAAAAATTTGAATTTATGTATAAAATTATTTTATAGGAAAAATGTATTATAAAAAAATTGAAAAAAAATAATAATATTTTAGAGAATGTTGCTCAAATGAGTAAAAATACATTCTTCAAGTAATTTGATTGTACTTTAGTGACCATTTGTTCAATTAAGGGGGGAAATGTAATTAAGAGCTGCTACATGATTTTTTAGAGTTGCGTTCCATAAACAGGGTACTTTTGAAATTAGACAAGTCAAAATGCCCTTTTTTCACTTTGACCAAATTTTTTTGTCAATATTCAAAATGGCCATTTGTTGAGTAAAAAATAAAATATCCTTAAATAGTTTATACAATTACAAAGATAGAATTTTTTTAAAAAGACAAAAATACCCTTAAGTTACAAATTAAAAAACCTAACATTTTTCACTTTATATTTAATTATTTATTTCAAACACTTACTCCAATAAAAAAATAATATTTAATTTACTTTCTTATTTAAATATTACATTAATTAATTATGGTTATGTATATTATTTATTTAATATTTAATTAATCTATTTAATTATTTATTTAATCACTTGTTTAAATAAAAAAATTAATGTTTAATTTGATTTCTTAGTTAAATATTTCATTAACTAACTATCTTAATTGATATATGTTTATTTAATTAATTATTTAATTATATATTTTAAACACTTACTCAAATAAAAAAAATTATATTTAATTTGGTTTCTCTTTTAAATATTACATTAATTAATTATCTTAATTGGTCCTTATTTAATTATTTATTTTAAACACTTACTCAAATAAAAAAAATTAATATTTAATTTGGTTTCTCGTTTAAATATTTCTTTATTAATTACCTTAATTGGTTGTGTATATTGTTCATTTAATATTTAATTATTTATTTAAATAAAAAGTTAATATTTATTTTAATTTCTTATTTAAATATTTTTTAAATTAATTGTCTTAATTAGCTATGTATATTATTTTTTAATTATTTATTTAATCACTTAATTAAATAAAAAATTAATATTTAATTTAGTTTCTTATTTAGATATTTCATTAATTAATTATCTTAATTGGTATGTATATTATGCATTTAAAAATTAATTAATTAATTTAATTATTTATTTAATCACTTATTTAAATAAAAGAATTAATATTTATTTTATTTCTTATTTAAATATTTCACTAATTAATTATCTTAATTAATTATGTATATTCTTTATTTAATATTTAATTACTTTGTTTAGTTATTTATTTAATCACTTAATTAAATAAAAAAATAATATTTAATTTAATTTCTTATTTAGATATTTCAGTAATTAATTATCTTAATTGGTTATGTCTATTATTAGTAATTAATATTTAATTACTTTATTTTAGTTACTTATTTATAATATACTAAATATCACATAAGAGGAGAATCATTTTTTGGACGATTCTATCCCTATTACTTACATGCCTTATGATGATTCAATTATTTATTTACATTCATGTATAATAATAACTAACATTTATTTATAATGTGGACGTGTCAAAGCAGTTTGAAAAGGAGGTCAATAATTAATTGTATAAATTCATATATTTTTTGTATGCATGTACCCTAACGACAAAGTTCAGTTCATTATCTATAATATACTAAGTATCACTTGAGGGGAGAATCATTTTTTGGACGATTCTATCCCTATTACTTACATGCCCTATTCAATTATTTATTTACATTCATGTATAATAATAATTAACATTTATTTATAATGTGGACGTGTCGAAGTAGTTTGAAAAGGAGGTCAATGATTAATTGTATAAATTCATATATTTTTTGTATG
>NW_019239791.1:171929-189593 GCF_002742605.1 Olea europaea var. sylvestris
AAGCAGTCGAGCTGAACTTATACGACAAGCAGCACTCATTATATGGGATGAAGCTCCAATGGTAAAGAGAGCAACCATTGAGGCAGTCAATAGGACTTTTCAAGACATCATGAACAACTTTGAACCATTTGGGAGTAAAGTAATGGTATTTGGGGGATATTTTCGCCGGGTTCTTCCAGTTGTCCCTCGAGCAACAAGACAACAAATAGTTAATGAAAGTTCAGTACGATCATATCTTTGGGAAAAAATGCATAAATTGCATTTGCCACGGAATATGAGAGTGCAAAATGATCATCAATTCGCGGAATACTCGATCAAAATCGGCAATGGAACAGAACGAACTGTAGGAGAAGACTTCATCTCACTTCCAAAAGACATAGTACTTTCCTCCAACAACAACAACTCTCCAGAGCTCAATTTAATCAACTTTGTCTTCTCAGACCTACCAAAAATGCTGAATCATCAGAATATATGACACAAAGGGCGATTCTATCCAGTACAAATGAAAACGTTGATCTCATAAACGAAAAAATGATTGATCTTTTTCCGGGTGAAACTAAAGAGTTCCTCAGTTATGATATGGCAATTGATGACATAAATAATTACTATCAACTAGAGTTTCTCAACATATTACTTCCAAATGGAGTTCTACCTCATCGATTAGTGTTGAAAATAAATTGTCCAATAATGCTCTTGAGAAATCTAGATCCTTCAAATGGGCTCTACAATGGGAGTAGGATGGTTTGTCGTCAATTCAGTACACATGTTATACATGCAGAGATAACTACCGGGCAATACTCTGGCAAACATGTATTCATGCAGAGATAACTATCGGGCAATACTCTGGCAAACATATATTCATTCCGCATATACCATTAAGTCCTGTAAATGATGAAGGATATCCATTCAAATTTATACGGAAACAGTTTTCTGTACGTCTATGTTTTGCAATGACAATCAACAAGGCCCAAGGACAGACAATACCTCACGTAGGAATATATCTTCCACAACATGTATTCTCACATGGACAGTTATACGTTGCACTTTCAAGAGGAATTTCTATGACAAATACAAAGGTTTTAGTTAAATCGGATATCCCTAATCATACAAAAAATATAGTGTACAAAGAGATTCGCATTGAATAAAAAGTTCATTTCACATCAACAATTCTTCTCAACTATCTTCCAAAGTAAGGCATCTTCAACTATTACTTTTAGGACACTTATAAAGCAATTCAAAACAACGTGCAACGCACGTTTACTTTTGACTAGTTTAAATAAAAACATTATACCATAATATACAAGTAGCATAACATTATTGGAGATTTGAAAAATAGTTTTTTCGATCCTCTACTCATGAAATTTCATATGTACATTATGGACATCCTTATGAATTAGTACATGTAAAATTATCTAATATTTAATTTGATTTCTTGTTTAAATATTTTTTTATTAATTACCTTAATTGGTTATGTATATTTAATTACTTTATTTATTTTAAATACTTACTCAAATAAAAAATTAATATTTAATTTAATTTCTTCTTTAAAATTTCATTAATTAATTATCTTAATTTGTTATGTATATTGTTTATTTAATATTTCATTACTTTATTTAATTACTTATTCGAATAAAAAATTAATATTTAATTTAATTTATTCTTTAAATATCTCATTAATTAATTATCTTGATTTGTTATGCATATTATTTATTTAATATTTAATTAGAACATAAATCACATGGTGTATGAGAATATTTAATAGAGATGGGAGTTGAACTTTATGCACGGTCACATTTTCAAATATTATTCAAGAATGCCGGAACTATATTTCCTCTACCAAATGAAGTCGAGTGAGAAGTTCCCGATTATAGTATGTTACTCTCTATCAAATGGATGTGTAATATCTATTTAAATCTTATGTACTCTATATTTATAGTGTGTTATTGATTTCCTCAATTTTCTTTATTTATAGTGTGTTATATATGTAATTAAGAGTAATTAGTTATTTATNTGGGATATGGATTTAGGGTCTTAATCCGATAATCCAATCGAGATTCAAATCCGATAATCCGTTAACTAAATGAATCATATATGGATATAGATCAATTCGATCTGATAAATAAATAAAAATTTTATTTTTCTAATTTTTTTCAATTTCCGATCGGATATCCGATAACATAGTTAATCGGATATGGATTTAGCATTCAAATATCCGTCGAATTATTGGATCGAATCGGATAGGATAATTATTATTAACAGATCAGATCGGACTTGAGCATATCCGATCCATTTACAACCCTGACTTCAATACGAAGATTTCACAATCGCCTGGGTCAATTTTACAAAAGAGGTTGGGCAACGTATCATCAACTTATGTTCTCTTCTTTATCTCGATCGTGTACGGTAAAACAATGTGTTGTGACAGCAATCTAGTCCTCTTGCTAACCATTTGCTCTGGCACGTCAATAATATGTTTCGTACAAGGTATCATCCAAACTCACGACATTATTAGTCAAGTTGAGGGTCCTCTCCGGCATAGTTATGTATATTATTTATTTAATATTTAACTACGTTGTTTAATTATTTATTTAATCACATAATTAAATAAAAAATTAATATTTAATTTAATTTCCTATTTAGATATTTCACTTATAATTTATCTTAATTGGTTGTGTGTAGTATGTATTTAATATTTCATTACCTTATTTAAATAAATTTTACAATACTAGTCACAGGTGAACGTGCGTTACACGTAATTTTGAAATGCTTTATTATTGTCGTAAAATTAATATATGACGATGCACTAATATAAAAAGTAGTTAAGAATTGTTTATGTGAATGAACTTTTTATACAATTCAATCATTTATTTACGTGCATTTATAATAGTTAACATTTATTTATATATACCATACTATAATTCAATCAATTAATTCTTCATGTTGATGTACACTTTATATGTTTTGGGGCTATATAATTAATCTTGAAGTACCACAATTCAATTATTTATGTATGTATATGTATTGTAATTAACATTTATTTATAGATATATTAAATATCATATCAAGTCTTCAAGTTCATGTACACTTTATATGTTTTGTGGGCTATTCAATTATTCTAGGAGTAAATAAATTATTCATCCATTACTATAGGAGTAGATAAATTATTCAAGTTCATGTACACTTATTCATTTTCGATATTATTCATTTAATCTATGATATAACACCCTTTGTCTAAATGTATATAAATTATTATTTTCTATATCTATTAAGTCAAATTAATTAAATTCCGTGTTGATTCATGTATGCATCCTTTGTCTAAATGTATATAAATTATTATTTTTCTATATTCATTTAAATTTCACGTTGGTTCAGTACACACCCTTTATCTAAATGTATATAAATTATTCTTTCTCTATATTCATTGATTCAAATTAATTAAATTCCATGTTCATAAATGTATTTGACAATTATTTATTTACATGCATGTATAATAATTAATATTCAATTAAATACACATTGAAAAACGAAAAGAATATATTATTGAAATAATTGAGTTGTAGTAAGGCTAGAATCATCCAAAAAATAATTCTCCCTTGATGTGATACTTAATATATTATAGATATACAATTATTTCATAAATAAAAAAATATATACAATTATTACAATTATTTCGTTCCCACCATCGGCACCTCTCCTAATTATTACCGTCATAAGTAGGATCGGCGTAACAGGTTTGCATGCTCCTCATCCAACAAATCTAAAACTAATACGACACTGACAAAGTTATAGTTTGACATAACTTTGTTGTGAATCTATCTCATGGCGGCGTCCAAATGGTAATCCATCCTATAAAATTTAAAATATTTGGACCTTGTGTAAGAAACAATGAATAAAACATAATATTTGAAAATTAAATTGTTTATTTACTTATTTAAATTGTTTATTGAATATTTAATTTTTAATTAATTATCTAAATTATTTATTTACTTATTTAAATTATTTATTGAGTATTTAATTGTTAATTATTTATTTAAATTGTTCATTTAAATTATTTATTTTAATTATTTAGTTGTTTATTTAATATTTATTTTAATTGTTAATTAAATGTTTAATTGTTTGTTTTAAATGTTAAATATTTATTTCAATTGTTTATTTAATATTTAATCACTTATTTTTATTATTTATATTTATGGTTCATTTAAATTAATTATTTTTTACTTAAATGTTAATTATCTATTTCAATTGTTTATTACTTATTTAAATTACTTATTTTTTTTGTTCATTTAAATTATTTATTTGATATTTAAATGCTAATTATATATTTCAATTGTTTATTTAATATTTAATTACCTTTTTAAATTATTTTTTATTATTTATATTTATTTGTTATTTATGTTAAGTAATTATTATAATTGTTTAATTAATATTTAATTTACTTCTTTATTCAATTTATTTCAATTAGCTATTTATCATTTAAATTATTTATTTGATATTTAAATGTTAATTATTTATTTCAATTGTTTATTTAATATTTAATCACTTATTTAAACAATTTTTTATTATTTATATTTATTTGTTATTTATGTTAAGTAATTATTTTTATTGCTTAATTAATATTTAATTTACTTCTTTATTGAATTTATTTCAATTAGTTATTTATCATTTCAATTAGTTTATTATTTCAATTAGTTATTTATTATTTACTTAAATAAAAAATATTCATAAATAATTAACATAATTCATGAAATATTTAAATCAACAAATAAAGTAAAAAATAAATAATTATATATTAAAAGATAATATACATAAACAATTAAAGTAATTACTTAAAAATTTAAATAAACAATTAAATTAAATATTGATTTATTAAATTATTTATTTAATATTTAATTTATTTTTTTAGTTAAATATTTCATTAATTATTTTAATTGGTTATGTATATTGTTTGTTTAATATTTAATTACTCTATTTAATTGTTTATTTCATATTTATTTGCTTCATTTAATTATTTATATTAATTTCCTATTTATTTTAATTGTTTATTGAATATTCAATTGTTTATTATATTTATTTCATTATTTAAATTATTTATATTTTAAATAAAATGAAATAAAAAACAATTAATTATTTTACTTATTAAATAAACAATTTACACAATTCATGAAATATTTATAAACAATTAAATTCAATATTTAAAAAAAAAAGTTGGCACGGGCCAATCCAGCCAGACGACCCAGATCGTCTGGGCCATCTGGATCCAGACGGCCCAGCTTCTGGGCGGTCTGGACGGTCTGGATCCAGACAGTCCAGCCATCTGGGTCATCTGGATCCAAACGATGATGTCGTTGTCGCCTGAATCGTCTGAAAACTCCATTTTCGACGAGCTCCATTTCATTTTTCACTTTTCTTAACCAATTCAACCTCAAATTCATTTTTTCCTTCTATTTTAACTATAAAAATTTGTATTAAACTCATAATTTAACATATTCAAATCTTAAACATTCAAATTTTTATGTATTAAATTCAAACATTCAAATTCCCACATATGTTAGACCTCAATGGTGAGTAAATTACAAAGAAACACATCTAATCTTTGAGAAATGGCGATCTCCGGCAAATGGTCAAAATGGGTCCGATCTGAACGATCTGTAGGTGGCGTTGATGATTCTCTTTTCTTAGTTTTCTCTTTCCTTCTCCTCTTCTCTTCTCTTCTCTTTATTTGAGGATATTTTTGTCCTTTGGGTATTGTTTGCATTTTCAGGGTTTTTTTTTTAAATGAAATTTTTTGGGTTAAAGGCCATTTTAGAAAAATGGCAAAGTTAGACAGCTATCTGCCACCATTTCCTCACCATAAACAGACGGGGAAAAACGGGGTACTTTTAAATTTGACTTAGTCAAAGGATCAAAATTTCACTTTGACTTTGAAAATCTTGAATATTATCACATTGGCCTCTTGTATGATAAAAGATAAAGATGTCCTTAAATGTATTATATAATTACAAAACAATGTATTGTTGAAAAGATTTTATTATCCTTTTAGTTAATAATTAGAAACCAAACACTTCATCACTTATAAAACTTCAAAACGAGCTTCCAACACATAAAAACTATCATCTTTCATCTGTTTGAACCTCAAAATCTCAAAAAACTTTCAAACACTGAAGCCGGAAATTTTTTTCATATCAAATATTTCAAATCGGTAAGTATATTACGCATGTTTAATTTCATTTTCAGTAGAAAATTAATATACGTTTGAATAGAGAAATTTTATTTCGATATAGTAATAGTTAGTACAAATTTTTTTTAACAGAAGAACATATCAAAAAAAAAAATTTGAACAGATCTATAATTTTTTTCTTTAGAATCGTAGAAGAAACAAATTCATACACAAAACGGCCAAACAGTCGCCTGTTAATAACTAAACAATCGGTAGTTTAACAGCCGACTGTTTGGTTGTTTAACAGTTGGCTATTAAATAACCAAACAGTCGGTTTTTGTGCTTTTATTTCCACAAAAATCGATTATTAAAGCTGTTAATTAATTAATTAATTTTTGTTAGCACTGATTTTTTCTTATAATTAATAAATGAAGTTGATTAAATAAATAAACATATGAATTTTTTTTAATCCCCGTCTGTTATTTCGGTGATTTCGAATTGAATGAAAATAATCGGTGGGAATGGAGATGAACGAGTGACATAAGTGGTTGTATTGCAATTTCGATAACAGAGAGTAAATCATATTCAAAAGTGTACCACGATTTGCAAAATAAGTTGAATGTCGATCAATCTCAATACGATATGCAATTGAGATATCTATTTAACGGTTATGGGCATTCATCCATTCCGATTCCACCGACATTCGTTACTAATGATGTTGAATTGAATTATCTATTATAATTGAATAAAATGCATTGAACTCCGACTGTTCTTGGTGTAACTTTAGTTAAGAAGGATGTTATTGAAGGTAAACGCGAAGATTCAGATAGGGCGAATAATAATGACCGAAGTTTTTGGGAGACAGTGGAGATAGTTCGTGCTGATGATGTGATTATTCTTGAGACAGTTGCTCCTGATTGTGATGTCGCTGTTACGCACAGAATTTCGTCGACAGTTGAAGACAATGAGAATATAAATGAGTTTACAAATGAGAATTTGATTATTTTATCCCGACAGAGACGTGAGCCGGGTAGGAGCTCACAGGTTGGAACAAATGGACCGTCCTCCAATTCTTCGCGTGTGGCTCCCGATGATGGTGACTTGTATGTCGAGCAATTATTTGAAACCAAGAAAGATTTGCAGGAAACTATGCACTAGCTGGCATTAAAATATAACTTTGAGTTCAAGTTAAAGAAATCAAACAGGTCATTGTTAACAGTTAATCTGCGTCAAAAATAGTTGCAATTAGCGCTTGAGAGCAACTAAGATGGACACGAATGAGTGCTTCGTAATTCGCAAGTATTCACGGGAACATACTTCCGAAGTGGAAATTTTTCGAAACGATCACAGGCAAGCTCGAGCATGGTTTATTGGTCGACAGATAATGCACAAGTATCAGGATCCACGAACGATCTACAGACCTTCGGACATCATTAACGACATCCGTAGAGAGTATAGAGTGGTCATGAGCTACTAGAAAGCTTGGAAGGCCAAAGAATGTGCGTTGGAGGATTTATTGGGATCGACTGAGGAGAGCTATGCTAAATTGGCTAGGTATTGCCATAACATGGGGACAACTAATCCTGGCAAGGTATTTTTTATTGAGACGTGGGCGATAATTGTTTTAAGTATTTCTTCATGGCTCTCGGACAATGTATTCGGGGTTTTCGAAATGTAATGCAACCCGTAATTCTAGTTGATGTACAACTCTGAAAGCTAAATATCAAGGCAAATTAATTATTGCTACATGTCAAGATACCAACATCCAAATTTACTTTGTTGCATTCGGCATAGTTGACAGCGAGAATGATCTGTCCGTGCGTTGGTTCTTTTTTAAACTGAGGGAAGTGATCGGAGAAGTCGAAGACCTTGCCTTTGTAACCAATCGGGGACAGTCTATAATAAACGGTATCCCTGAAGTTTTTCTCGAGGCACACCACGGGTATTACATGTACCATATACAAAGTAATTTGAAGACTAGGTATCGGGCGAAAGGCATCGTTTCATTGTTCAGGAGAGCAACTGAAGCTTACAGTGCTGAAGAGTGTAATAAGTTCATGTTCGAGATAAGAAGTAAATCATTATCGGCGTTGGATTATCTAACGAACATTGGGTGCGGTCATACTTTCCAGGATGTTGATACAACGTGATGACATCGAATAACGCGGAGTCTCTCAATGCATTGTTTAAGAATGATCGAGAGTTACCAGTTCTCGCAATGATTGAGAACATTCGTAACAAGCTGCAACAGTGGTTTCATGACCGACGTGCGACATCACAGAGTTGCACTAGCGTGTTGACCCCAGCTTAAGAGGAGAAACTCTTTAAGGCGACAGAGGTTGCGAGGAAGTTGAATATGGAAGCACTAGATGAGTTCCGCTTCTCCGTGCAATGTGCACGTAGTATGGCATATATGGTGACTTGACTGATAACACATGCACTTGTACGAGATTTCAGTTGGAGAGTTTTCCATGTGAGCATGCAGTTGCGGTGGCCATGTATCAGACTTTACAGCGAGAACGTTATGCTCTTTGTATTATACGACTGAGTCTTGGAGAATAGCATGTGCTGAGACTATATTTCCTCTGCCGAATGAAGCCGAGTGGGAAGTTCCCGAGCACATTCTCCAGTTTCATAATTTGTTGCCACCAGCAGTTAAACCGCGTGGTCCTGGACATCCAAGTAAATCTAGAATACCATCTATCGGAGAGTTCCCTCGACCACGTAGGTGTGGCAGGTGCAGAGCCATAGGGCATACTTGACAATTTTGTACTAGTCAAATTCCCCTAAATGATAATTAAACATGTACTTTAAATGAATAATATTTTCGTTTACTTTACACTGTTCAATATTTGTTCTTCATAAATGTTCAATGTTCAATTTTTATTCTTGATAAATGATATTTATAATGATTCATATGAAAAAAAATAGTTCCATACTCGGCATATGTGTAAAATAACAAAAAATCAACTTACAAAAAAAAAAATTAAATTTCCAATGTGAATGTTATATACATTGAACAAAAATTTACAATTATTTCATAATCACAAAAAATAATTAAATTTACAATTCGAATGTTACATATATTTAATACAAATTTACGGGTCACCATTAAATTCGAACAAATCACAAGCAAGCTTCTTTCTCCAGTTCTGTATCCACGATTGGTTGATTCTATCAACCTTATGTCCTATACTTAAAAATTCAACATACTTAATGGCAAATATGTCGCAGTTGCCGCTACAATTGAATAAGAATGGATTAGTTCAAGACTGTGTAGCTAAAAACTAAATCTGAAAGATGAAAACAACAAAGTTCAAATACTTACCTTATGGACTGTCGCGCTGTCGTCGTGTTCCAAACAATCCGTAATCTGTCTTGTACAGTCATCCCCGCTCGTCCGGCCATCATAGGAACAATTACAGCTATAGACTCCAGGTTTTGCTCCAGCTGGCCTTGTATCAAACATGAATGATTTGGGTCGTACACATATATAGTCGTGTCAGCAAAAACGATCTCCAGCTTAACATAGTGCTTATTGATGCACGCTGGAATGTACATATGTGTACAACCCTCCTATGATTTTCCCCCAACACTTGACATTTCTATGACCCACTCGAGCATATATTCTGGCACGATGTACTCGTTACCCATAAGTTGGAGCGATTGATACTCTATGATAACAGCACGCAAGAACTTGATGTTTAATATGACTCGACCATGGATGTCAAATGATTTTGGATGTCTTTGAGCTAGATCTCGCAGCAAGTCCATGGCCAGGTCGATGTGCTGCATCAGGAAACACCAAAAAAGTATGAGTTATTCATTTAATAAATACAAAGTGACGTATACATAAAAAATACGAAATGAATAGTTCACTTACATCGTCGGCGAGCCAAGCTCCCGAGGTGGTGATATCGTGGAAGCACTTGTAAGGGTTCGAGACCGTCCGGTTACCTATCGTGTGGCTAACTCTGAAAAAACAGGAAAATGTTAAAATAAGCATAGACGAGTTAGCGTACAGTGCTTTATTAAAATCATACAATACTTACTCGGGGATAATTCTCCTCCACTCCATTTCGAATGCTTTCCACTTGGCTTTGTCCACCTTCCTGAATAAGTTCAAGTGTGTTCCATCGATGAATGTCCTCCTCTTGGCCTCAACCGTGAAGGGGGAAACAACATACTGTGACGACACTCTCAACTTCTTGCCGACCACCTGCTCCATCTCATCAACAACATGTCTCTTAACCTCAATCACGACTAGCGTCTTCTCGACCTCCGGGGCCACCTCTGCCCCTACCATGGGGGCCTCCCCCTACGTCACCACTTCCTCCGCCCCTCCCATCGGAGCCATCCCCTCCGTCGTCCCCTCTCCCATCCCCATCAGGGCCACCCCCTCTGCCTCCATGGACAACCACAATGATTCTAATGTTTCATCATGCCAAAAATGTGGGTGACCCCCCTCTCGATCATCATCTCCGCCATTCCCTCTGTCCCCCCATCGCCTACCGGCTAAATCTCTTCTAAGTGCCGCTATCGTATCCTGAAGGTTGACAACGCAAGTTCATAGCATTCCAACATTATGGGATACATCGTTAACCCTCCCTGTCAACTCTCGTCCCATATCGTTGATCCTCCCTGTCAGATAGTCGACCTTTTCTATTAGATCATCGACCCTTCCTGTCAACTCTCGTCCCAGATTATCGACCCTCTCCGTCAACTCTCGTCGTAGCCCGTTGACTACCTCCGCTATAAATCCAGTCAGACGGGGCATACAAATCATCACTCTGTGCCGGAGATATACAAGGAAGGTGTCTGGACGAAGGAGAAGGAGATACCTTCGACGGTGGCAATGCTAATGGCGGCGGCGATGCCCTCGACGGAGGTGATGCCAATGGCGACGACAATACTCTCGACGGAGATTATGCCAATGGTGACGGCTATACCCTTGACGAAGGTGATCGTCGTTCAGCTGGACCGCCCTCCTACATAAATAACATTAAAAATTATTCAATAAATTTATATGTCGACGATATTCAATAAATTATATTTAATTTACATATCCAATCTCGGATCAGACATCTCCTCGTTTTGGGTGTGCAGAACGCCTAAATCTTGCACAAGACCCCGAACCTCCTCTTCCATCGACGGCGTCAACTCAAGTATGACTTCAAGCTGACATTTCAACTAGTTAACGATCATGTAAACATATTTTAAACTACGTATAATATAAATTACAAATGCACAATACTTACTGAGGATCGTCGAGGACGGCCGATAACTGTTTCCCAGTGGGACATCCGTCGCGATGATCTCCAATGATGCATCCGATGGCATCTTGTCTCCCTTCGTTTAGCAAAGCGGGCTCTCAATACAGGGACTGTCTCATACATCCAAATCTGCAACACATACACTTATTATGCATAAATGTAATATACTAAAACTTTAACTTTAATTATATTAAATATTTACCTGCATCGCTAAGGGTAATCCATATGTATCGTATTTACACATTGACCCCCTGTGCCTTGAGTGTGATCTGGTGAAGACATGTACAGGTCTTCGTAGCAACTCCGGCCCCATGGATAGTTGTTGAACGCATCGATGTTGTCAACAACTTGCAAATGAAAAATGTCGATGTCAGTCTTTTTGTGATGACATTTTATCACACTCTTGAAGATGTAGATCAGCCCAAGGTTCAATCTATCTAGCATCTAGTCGCACTCCCTGATCGCGACCATCAACTCGGGTGGAAGCACCGACCCATGTCCCTGGAAGTACGTCTCATACAACCTATTGCTTCTTTCAATGGCTGCATCGTCGCCTGTAATCCTCAATCCAGTGATCAAGCTAAACTCATACATCGAAAAGCTGACGACCTTGCCTTTGAGGTCGAAGTGGAGGGAATCGCCGTCGACTGACCTCAGAAGTCGACATAAAAGTGCATCGATGATATGTCCTAAGTACTGCATCTCTCGCATCTAGTACAGTGGCCACAAGAAGGACTGTCGTAGTATATTTCCGTGATAATCTTCGAGCAGCTCCAACACAACAGTAAAACTCTCAAAACTACCGTTCCACGTAACTGTCCCTGCCATCCATCTCAACTCCCCATCTAAATGATATTCCATCGTGCAAAAATTCAAATGTTAGAATATTGAACAAGAGATAATAAAATAACGCATAATCTCAAAAAATTAAGGCAACCGACTACCATACAATACGCAAGACATTGACGCTAATAACAAAATAAATTCAATACAAATTTAAAAATTAAAATAAATTAGTTATAAAGAAAGTTAATCTTGTATATTACATTTGGAAAATATATTTACAAAAAAAAATTCAAATTAAATACATTTTTAAAAAAATTAAAGAATATAAATATTATTTAAATAAATTAAAAAAATATCAAAAATTATTTCATAAAAGAAAAATAAAAGGAACAAAATAAATTATTAATTTCGGACAATATTATCTATTAAATTATTAAATTATATAAAAAAGACAATTATAAAAAAGATAACATAATTATTATTTAATCAAATTAAAATAAATTAATTATAAAGAAAATTAATCTTGTAATCATTTGGAAAAGATATTTACAAACAAAAAATTTCAAATTAAATACATTTTAAAAAAATTTAAAAAATATTTATATTATTTAAATAAATTTGAAAAAAAAATCAAAGATTATTTTATAAAAACAAAAATAAAAGGAACAAAATAAATTTTTAATTTTAGATAATATTCAATTATTAAATTATATAAATAAAACACAATTATAAAAATTAAATAAATAAATAACATAATTACTATTTAATCAAATAAAAAATTAATTAATTATAAAAATTGATAAAAAAATAAAAATTATATATATATATATATATATATATTAACAAAATTGCGGATTGTTAATAGTGTGGAACGACTGTTAATAGTCGGTCCATTGACGGTTAACGATTGGCCCATAACTGTTAATTGTTTGGACGGACTGTTAACAGTCGATCCATGACTGTTAACAATCAATGGGCGGAATGTTAATAGTCCGATTGACCGACTGTTAACAGTCACCGTCTTTTACTATCCCTCTCGTCGGAAATCGTCATTGTCGACGATGGAGAGGTCCAAAAATTACAAAAAATTAACATTTTTCACTCCAGCATGACCCACAATTTAACTACTCATGCATTTTCATCTAATTAAACCGAATAAACGTAAAATAATTCAATTAATGAAAACTGAAACAAAAAATACAACTTCCTACGAGAAAACTAATCGGAATAGTTCACCTGGTGGTAGATACGTGCTTCTAGTCGTCGATTGAAATCACTATGACGTTGGTGGTTTCGGCCGGTAGTTGATCAATCAGTTTTTTGGACAATTGTGGCTTTGATTTTTTTTTTGGATCGATCGATTAGAAAGAAAACTTTTAAACAGTCTTTAATTTTGAAGGGTAAAATCGCCATTTTAATGTGTTTTAACTTAATTTTTTTAATTCATTTAATGGGTCAAATGTCAATATTAAAATTTGCTACCTGCTACAGTACATGGGTCATTTACGTGTATTTCCTCGGGAAAAACTAGTAAAAGGAGATTTCATAAGACTGGTCATAAATTCTTCATCTATTATACTGAGAAAAGTTTCTGGTCTCTAACAAAATGAACTGGATTCAACGCAAGATCTATCTTTACAACGTAACTTTTGGTCTCTATATGCTGGATTGGTGGGAGCGTTACCTCTTCAGTATCCAATTATTATTAATTTTATTATTATTATTATTATTTTATTTTATTTATTTTTTGTAAATTTCTCGTTTGATTGTGGTTTGATTTTTTTCCTATCTGTGTGCGCGCTCGGTAGATGTGTGTTGTATTGATGGATGAATTGATGGGTATTTTTTATTTGATTTGATGCAATACTTTAGATGCGTGTGCAAAATGTTTCGTTGAATTTGAAGTATTTGTTCCTTAATGTTTATCAAGATATACTGGTACTTGTGTTGATGTGGTTTATTCTCTACAACAGTTCGCAGTACATCAGCGAGTCCTACAAAAAGTAAGTCAAGGATTCTCCCTAATCTTTTTTCTACATTTATTAGCTTTCTTTTTCATGATTCAGCTGTGTAAATTATGTCTTTGTTACGATGTTATTGATGTAATTTTTCCTTTCGGATGAATTATCATTGTCTTTGCAGTTTAGGTTTTTTTTTTTTAAAGCTATCCTAGCTTTTATTTTGTTGAATTGAAGAGGTATCTTTAAAACCTGAATCTAGAATGAGGAATGGATGATCAGGTTGAATCAACGAGAACAAAAATCCAATTAAAATGAGGAATTGTAATGTCAAAATCATTAATTTTCTTCCACTGCAATTATTGATTTATATACCACGTTATATTCAGAAGGATTGATTTAGCTGTAAAAATTAATCTATGAATAATTGCTTCAATGTTGAACTCAGTTGAACTATACAATGCATCGATTTCATTTTAATCTGAATGTTTTCCATGTTCTTCCGGACATGCAGTGCTTCCATATGCTTAGTGTGTAATGTTCAGGACCTCAGGTCATTTAGTAGCACTGCAATTTTTCATCTGGTCAAGGGTGTGAAATATTTGGAAGTAATTTTTTAACCAGACACAACAGATGTGCACTGTATGCAGATGGTATAGATATTTCCTTGTGGCATAAACATGAACAAACATAGGGCTCACTATAAAAGGTCAGACCGGGGGGNNGGGGGGGGGGGGGGGGGGGGGGGGGGGGCACGTTTTCCTTATTCATGTTATCTATATGGACAACCATGACTAGAGGTTTTTGGCTACAATGGTTGTACTGTTAAGAATGTATTTTTAAAAGCAATCTTTTGTAAGGTATCATTAATACTGGGAAAACAAGCAACTATATTGTGTATTCTGCAAAATACATCAAATTATCATCCCTTTATTTCTAGTATGTTATGTAACCAAGAAGCAATAACAGTGACTTGGCCTGGTGCACTGCCCCCATTGAACTACAAATATGGTTTCCAGGTATCAACTTTTTTAATAAAATTAATTAAAGATAGTTAAGTTACTTCATTGGAAACTAAAGTTTTTCTTTGGTACTTCCTAAAGGCCCATCAATTATTTCCTTTAGAAAGATTTGGCCCACTTCAGTTAGGAACTTAAGGATCTAGGCTAGGTTCCAGTTGTAGTTTCCTTTGTTTGGCTTTTCACTTCACCGTGAAAAGATAATATGATTGCAAGGAATAAGTCCATTGCCCTGTGCAAGACCTAATCATGGCTTCTACTCGATCACCAATGCATGCAGTGGCATTTGATATTGACAATGAAATGTAATTCCAACTAAACTTAGTTTTAGAAGCAGTTTTTGTCTTATTTATTTATTTATTAAAACTTCAGATGCCTGTAGTTGGTCCACTCATCTGACTTTCTTGAAGTTATTAAGCCTCACTTGCAAAGAACGGTAGAAGCAAAGATTGTGAATCCTTTGATAGGAACAAGCCTTTTTGGTAAAAAGAAAAGTGACTATGATGATTTTACCATGTTCCCCCTTATGTTTTGTTACCTCTTTAAGTTCAGAGTCAAGGAATTTTGGTTAATTTCTAATTTGAAATAATTTTTGGCCCTTGTGTTATAATTAAAGATTGTCATTTGTCATTTTTAGTTTTATTTGAAGTCCTAAATGATCCGGGATATATTTTTGGAAATAATTAGTTAGTAGTTTTAACTTTTTAAGGTTTGAATCCTATTGGTAAAAAAAATTCAGATTGGAAAACGCCTCAATGCGCTGATTGCGACAAATTTTATTGAGGTGAACTCCTCAATTGAATGAGGCACATGCATCAAGGCTTGTGATGCATTTGCTCCTTACTTCTCCAGGGTTATTTAGTTTGCTTTAGGAATGGCTTCACGAAACATTAGAATTTCTTGATTGCCCACTTAGGAAATAATCCTCTACACCACTAGCTATTACTAAAATATTAAAAAGTTATTATTTTTTTAAAAACTCACTTTGGAAATCAGCCATTACTAAAACATTAAAATATTGTGTTTTTCATGTACTCACTTTGTGAATAGTTCACTGTCCCACCAACTAAAAAATAATTTCTGTTTTTGCTAGAATCTTCTTTTATTTGTTTGCACACTTTAAATTGTTTTATTATTAATTTTGAATAGAGTTTATGATTTATTATGCTCTTGTTTTACATTTTAATAAATTTTTGGCAATTTTTTGGGTTTGAGGGGCTTCCTTCTCAAAATGCCTCCAAGCTTATGCCTCCCCTCAAGAAGGAAAAATGCCTCAATACATAATTACACTTTTTTAAACATTGGTTTATTCTTAGAAGTCTATAAATATTTAGGTAATTTTTGTTACAACTAACAACATAAACAGTTATCAGCTCCTACTTACCAAATAAAGAAATCAGCCCCTGAACAGTTTAGAATTTTGGTCCATAAATACTTTCATATCCATTCAAGTTTAATCCTTGTTCTTATTCTTTCTTTTCTGAGCAATTCATACCAAAACCACCTTTGAAAGCTTGCCTGAAGATGGATTGTGCAACTTTCGAGCATGAATATCTCCATCATCAATTTCTAGTTTCTTGAGCTGTGTATCAAATAATATAACTTGATTATTCTCTGATCTGTAGTGTCCTGACCAGAAATCACTAAACTCTCATATTGGTACTGCTGACCCCATCCCAATCCTACAATTGCTCAGCATGGCCATGTTTGTGCCGTTTTTGCACTCAAAGGTTTTAGTAGAAATAGTATTTTGTCAAAATAATGATAGGTAATATTACAGTTTGTCAAGATATTTTGCAAGAGTTTTGAGGTCTAGCTATTCTGCTTTTCAAGAGGACGGCGAAACCTTGTCGAAGTAGTATATTACTCATACTGTTCTTTTGTATTTGATCTATATATAAAGCCTTGTGTATAATAAGAACGAATCAAAGAATTTTGAGTTGATTTTCTTGTTATCACTTATTATTGAAGCTGCACTTATTTACCTATTATTTTCATTTTCTTCAATTCTTTGCTCGATTTAGTAATTTTGTTTTCCAATAAAATTTCTCAGTTTGGAGGATAAAAAGAAAGAACTGGAAGTCCAGTCTCTTTTTCTTCTCTCTTCATTTCAATGTCCCCTCATCTTGTGCTACTTTCTGTTTTCATATATTTATTGGTAACTGTGATTCTTAGTGAAATTTTTCATCTTCCTATTGGTTTTTGGTACCGAAGATAGTTTTATTGAAATTGTTCCTGAAAAAAATGGAGGCGTGAAATTCATGCTTTAGGGTGGTTTGCTTCCTTGGTATATATAGACAATTATGGCGTGTTATACACTGTATTATACATGATTGGATAGGACTTGACAATATGACAAGATTTTAGCTTATTTTCTTTTTCTATACTATCCAGTAGCATATCATCCATATCACCAAACACATCATAACCGGTGCTTGCATGAACTTCTGTTCTGGAAAGGGCTGATCCCT
>NW_019239791.1:192330-196134 GCF_002742605.1 Olea europaea var. sylvestris
TCGCAGTGATGATTTTCTACTTCTAAGTATTTTTAATTGTGGGTTCCTTAGTTGATTATTTTAAGTAGATTTTTTTTTTTTTTGGGATGATTTTTCTAGTGACCTGCCTTTAATGTTTGATAGGACTGAAATTTTGCCTATTGCATTATTGTCTATTGAGGAGATGATGGTTTAATTTGATCTTTTTATACTTGAATTTAAAAAGTTTTCCTTTTTATGACAAAAGCCAAACTTGCTTCCATTTATTGTTTTTCAATAGTTTAGCGTTGCATTCAGGGTTTTGTGAATAATCTTCATTAGCAATAAAGGATGTCCATGCTCAGATCAATATCTTGAAAAGATTGTGGAGTCCATGCTCAGATAGAAGTTTTGACTGGCAGAATGAGATCGTTGTTTGGCAACTCAAGGATGTCCCGTACTGTGTCCTCTGAAACATTTACCAACCAGCATGTTTTTGTGCAACCTCGCGTTGTTACTGCTGCTCAGGCAAATTTACATATAGTCAACTGGAGAAAGTATCTCCAATTTTTGAAGCAGTTTCTAGTGCAAGTTCATTTCCTTCTTTGTCAGGATCTTCATTTCGAGTTTGTGGATATAATGTTGGTTGTCTTCTATCAGATCCTAGTCATGTAATTGTGAGAGTCAACACTAAAGGCATTTATCATTCTTTCGCTTCTTGTGCCAAAAGAAATGAAAACTATAGAAAAGCTAGCACGAGTTACAGGGGTAAAGAACAGCATAAAAATTTCTTGATTTATTGATATTTCACACGCAATGTTGTGAATCCACTGTGAAGATTTTGGTTTGAGGGTTTCCACATCTCTGCATGCTCTGCTCCTGTTGTGTACATAGATTACTCAGTGTGACAGGAACAACATTCAAGTTCTGCAATTACTCTAAGCCGTATGTTTTATCTAGATTTTTTTCCCCGTTTCTACTGAATGACAACGCAATCATATAATTTTTCTGTAGTTGGAGGATATTTGTTTCATTTGATATGCTGTTGTTCTGATGATATCTCTTGAATCAAAATGTAACTTACAATAATCCTAGCCTTATTCTAGGATTAGACATTATGTTGAGTTTTATGAGATCTTAGGTATGCCAGCAATAGTTTGGGCATAGCCATGGTAGCTTGCCGCACTATAATTGTTTTGCTTGGAATAAATATGCTGATGCTCCTTAATCAAATGAAACTTAATAAAACAATCTCAGCTTATTTTTAAGAGTAGATATTAAGTGTTTTTTTTTTAGTTTGAGATTTTGTCTTTCTTCCTGGTCATGTAATCTGTTTACTGGGAGGGTTTCCTAATTTTCCATTTTTCCCTTGCAAATTTACATGAAAATCTACCATTATATCAGTACAAACGTACTTATAAAACCATGTAATAGTTTGAGGAAACAAATTTTTCTGTTTGATTAAGTATAATTTAATTTATCCATGGGTAAAAAAAAAAAAAAAAATTAAACTATTGTGAACTATCTATTAGATTGTTTCACTTGTTGATTGTAGGGAGATCCCAACAGACAGAACTCTGGAACTAAATTCAGGATCATGCTATCTGCCCCATCCTGACAAAGAAGAAACTGGCGGAGAGGATGCTCATTTTATTTGTATAGATGAATAATCCATTGGTGTAGCTGATGATGTTGGTGGATGGGCTGATCATGGTGTTGATGTAGGACAGTATGCTCGTGAACTCATTTGCAATTTTTTTGATGCAATCCAAGAAGAACCAAGTGGTTCCATTGAACCAAGTGGATTTTGCTTACATGAGAACGAATCCGAAGGGTCATTCAACTGCTTGTATTATCGCTCTCAGAGAGCAGGTATCTTATAGCCAACTTGAATTACTCTTCCCCAAATAAAGGGATATTAAGGATCCATAAACTTGAGATTTGGGATATTTATTATTCAAGTTTCACATGATTAAAATAGTTCCACTTTTAGAATTTTATTTTTTCTATTTCAAGAGTGTTCTCTGAATGTTTGACAATATTTAACTTTTTCAGTTGTATCAGAAAGAACTTGATGTGCATAAGTTTGCATAGTTTGTACTTGATAATACTTCCTTTTTGTACAGGGTCTTCATGCCATTAATTTAGGGGATAGTGGGTTTAAGGTGGTTAGAGATGGCTGTACAGTTTTCAGATCCCCAGTTCAGAAGCATGATTTCTGTTACCCTTATCTGCTGGAGAGTGGTAATGGTGGAGATTTGCCTAGCTTTGGAAAGGTCAGTCAGTTGATACCCTTTCCCTCAGACTTCTTTTCTGCTTCATTTAGTGCGAGATTTAACTAGTTGATGGAGAATTACTGCGATATTTCAAAAGAATATTCCTTGTTTCTTCAAATTGAGAACTTACATATGTTAATTCTTACTGTCGGGGATGTCGATAAGGTAGTGCTCGTCGAAGTGATTGCATGAAGGAAGTTGCCTTATTCTCTGATTGTTAAGCTGTCTAAACGGACCCCATTAAAGGGTTTTTTTTTTTTTTTTTTCCCTCTCTCTCTTTCCTTATGAGCATGTTCAGTTAGATTGTCTAGAAAACTATATTAAACATTTTCTATTTCATTGAAGATTAAACATGGAACTGAGGTTTGAGATGCAGTGTGGGGCTACTGCTATTTTACGTTTGTTCCAGATATATTTGGTTTTCAGTTATCATAGCTGCTGCCTATTAATAGCTTCAAATACTCTTCACAGGATAATAGGTGCATAATATCTCGTTTAAAATATTGGAACATTCACATTTATGATAATAACTTCTGTACATGGTCATTACCAGGCTAACTTTTGAACGAACTGTTTTTCCTTGAATGGATTTTGAATGATGCCTTCCTTCAAGGCTATTCTGACCACATTTTATGCTTAGTTGCGTAAGGTACAAGTTTTAGATTATCTCAGTCTAAAGTTTAAATTGCAAAAGCTGATCAATGCCTGTTTGTGTACTGCAGGTGTTTATCATTCCTGTTGCTCCAGGATTGTCGTTGCTGGGACCGACAGGCTTTTCGACAATTTGTATAACAATGACATTACTGCAGTTACAGTAGTGGTTCAAGCTGTGAGAGCGGGATTAGGGCCTCAGTTTATGGAACGGAAGATAGGAGCATTGGCACGTCAACAAGCACAGGACAAAAACAGGCAGACACCTTTTTCGGCTGCAGCCCTAGCAGCCGGTTCCAATGTAATGGTGGGAAGCTTGATGACATTAACGTAGTGGTTACGTTATCATCAACAAACAACAAAGTATAAATTCTCTCTCCCTCGTTCCCTATATGTGCATGTGTATGTACCTATTCTATATATCTTTTTGTGAATGTGTAGAGATTTTCGTTCTATGCCTGCAATTATATCTGACCCCTTGCAGGGCTTTAAGTTCAATTCAATTCTAAGTTTTTGCGCTTACGTTGTTGGATCTATCCTTAAATTTACACCAGTATATCCTCTGTCAATACGTCGAGAAAGCCGTTTTATCTTCAAGAGTAAGCCACTTCTAGTATTTCATAAATGGCTTATAGTTTTCTTCCATTTTGGTTTTATTTAAATCAAACTCATACAAAATGGGAATAGTTCATCATTAAGAGAAATGTGAGATGCCTTTTTTCCTTTTCTTTTTCAATTCTTTGTTTAGTTTAGTGTGAGTAAGAGTTTCTAGACTTGTTGGAACAATTCAGTATCATAATGAGATAAAAACCAACATTGAATTGAAATTGACGGTCCCATGGAATGACAAAAATAGTCTAACTACCATTTATTATAAATTCGTGCTATCAGCCATATCTTATTGTTTCTCCAGACTGTA
>NW_019239791.1:198545-239393 GCF_002742605.1 Olea europaea var. sylvestris
TTCTTACTACCACAACCTATGATGGTGTTAGTGGAGTTAAAGAGCACATTATGAAGCTTATTCATTTCTTTAACAAGCTGAAAAGAATGAAAGTCGAGTTATCAGACAGCTTTCTTGTATGGCAAGTACTTGAATCCTTGCCATCTCAGTTTGATGTACTCAAGACTACTTATAATACTCAGAAAGAAGAATGGGACTTGAGTGAAATGACTGCTATTGTAACTTAAGAAGAAGAGATGATGAGAAAGGCAAAGTCTCATGTTGCTTTTATGATAACTGCTGATAAAGGGAAGGAAAAAGTATTCAAAGGTAATAGTAGCAATTTCAGTAAGATGAGGAAATCTGGGAGACCCCATCAGCAAGCTATCGTGAGTGTTCCAAATGGGCCTAAGAAGGAAGGTTTCAAGGGTAAATGTAACTTCTGTCATATTTTTGGACACAAGAAGGTTGATTGTAAGAAGTTTAAGGCTTGGTTAGATAAGAAAGGTACACGTTCGCTATTAGTGTATTTTGAATCTAATCTAGTCGATGTGCCTTCTGATGCTTGGTGGCTAGACACTGGTGCAATCATTCACACTACAAATTCTTTGTCGGAATTAAGAAACCACAAAAGACCAATTGAGACAGAGGCAGTGGTAAACATGGGCAATGGGGTGAAGGTTAAAGTTGAACATATTGGAACAGTCAAACTTATTTTGGCTTCTAAGCATGTTTTGAACTTGTCTGATATTGCTTTTATACCTTCTATCAGAAGAAATCTTATCTCTATTTCTATTTTGGGTAAATGTGGATATGTTTTTCATTTTGGAAATGGAATTGCTACAATTTATTATAATTCTGTTGTGGTTGGTACTGCTACATTATATGATGGTTTGTGTAGAATTAACTTGTTTCCTGCTTTAGATTCTACTCCTTCTAGTATATCTATTGCGAATGCTGGAGTTGGTTCTAAACGTACTAGATCCAATGAAAACTCTTTCATGTTGTGGCATAAAAGGTTGGGTCATATTTCTAAAGAAAGAATGAAAAGGTTGATTAAAGAAGGTATACTCGTTGACCTATTCTCTGATTTTGAAACTTGTGTTGCTTGTATCAAAGGGAAGTTTCCAGCGAAAACCAGAAAACAAAAGATTAGCTGAAGTGTGGAAATCCTAGATTTAATTCATACTGATGTTTGTGGTCCCATTTCACCCGCCGCTTTGGGAAATTATAAATACTTCATTACCTTTATTGATGATTATTCTTGCTACGGTTACATAGAGCTCATTTGAGAAAAATCAGATTCATTGGAAGCCTTTAAGGCTTTCAAGGCTGTCGTGGAACTCCAAAAAAAAATGAAAATCAAAGCAGTAAGATTGGATAGAAGATGTGAGTATTATGGGAGATATGATGAAATTGGTAGAAATCCTGAATCTTTTGCTAGTTTTCTCGAGGCATGTGGTATTGAGGCGTAGTACACAATGCCTAGGACCCCTGAACAGAATGACATTGCAGAAAGAAGAAATCGTACTCTCATCGACATGGTGCGGTGCCTAGGACCCCTGAACAGAATGACATTGCAGAAAGAAGAAATCGTACTCTCATGGACATGGTGCGGTGTATGCTTAGTCATTCCACTTTCCTGATTTTTTATGGGGTGAGGCTTTAAAAACTGTTGCCTACATTTTGAATTAAGTACCAAGCAAGTCGGTTCCCAAAACTCCTTACGAATTATGGTCAGGTAAAAGGCTAGTTTGCGTCATTTTTGTGTTTGGGGTTGTAAAGCAGAAATAAAGCCTTATAATCCTTAACAGAAGAAACTTGATCCTAAGACCATCATTGGATATTTTGTTGGGTATTGTGTGGGATCAAGATGATATAGGTTTTATTGCCCTTCTAATTATTAGAATCATTGAATCTGATCAAGCTATTTTCTTTGAGGACGTTAGTGACAGTGGGAGCTCCGCACCACGTGAAGTTGTATTTAGGGAGGAGCGTGTTATTATACCTGTTCAGGTTACTCGTCCATCGGTGGTTGTGCCACCATTGACAGAGGGAACCAATACTATTGTCTAAGAACCCGTTGTTGACATTGGGGTTGATGTTGATATGGGGACTAATGATATTGTTTTGAGGAGGTCACGGAGAATTCGCAAACCAACAATTTTTGATGACTATATTGTCTATTTGCAGGAGCATGAGTTTGATGTTGGTACGTCTCTTGATCCGACCTCTTTCAAGGAGGCCATTGATAGTCCTAAATATTCATTTTGGATGGATGCTATGCATGATGAGATGGCATCGATGTGTCGAAACAGAGTATGGGACTTAGTTGAACTACCTTCTGGCTGTAGGCCAATAGCCGTAAATGGATTTTCAAGACCAAGTATAATTCTCAAGGTCAGGCAGTATAAAACTAGACATGTTGCGAAAGGCTTTAATCAAAGAGAAGACATTAATTATAAAGATACATTTTCGCCTGTTTCTACCAAGGATTCTTTTCGAATTATTATGGCATTGGTGGCTCATTTTGATCTTGAGTTGCATCATATGGATGTGAAGACTGCTTTTCTTAATGGACATTTATTTGAGGATGTGTACATGATGCAACCAGATGGTTTCCAAGTAGATGGAAAGGAACACATGGTGTGAACTTAAGAAGCCTATTTATGAACTTAAGCAAGCATCGAGAGAGTGGTACCTAAAATTAGATGAGATTATCACTTCTTTCAGTTTCAAGGAAAATGTTGTTGATTAATGCATATACTTAAGGGTCACTGGGAATAAGTATGTTTTTCTTGTTCTTTAGGTTGATGATATATTACTCGCTGCAAATGATATTATGCTTTTACTTAAGACAAAGCGCATGCTGTTATCTCATTTTGATACGAAGGATCTTGGTAAAGCCTCTTATGTTTTGGGGATTCAAATTTTTCGTAATAGGTCTAGAGGCGTTCATGGATTATCTCAGAAAACCTACATTAATCGAGTTTTGAGTAGGTTTAAAATACTTTCTCGTTCTCTTGGAAAAGCATCTATTGTGAAAGGTGATAAATTTTCTAAGTCTCAATGCCCTAAGAATGATAATGAGAGGACTCAAATGTAAACGATTCCCTATTCTTCAGTTGTGGGTAGTTTAATGTATGCTCAAGTATGTACACGGCCTGACATTGCATATGTTGTCAGTGTACTTGGGAGATACTTGAGTGATCCTGGTTTGGCTCAGTGAAAAGTTGCAAAGAAAGTACTTAGGTACTTGTAAGGCACTAAATATCTAATGCTTACATATCGACAATCTGACATTCTTGATGTAGTTGGATATTCTGATGCCGATTTTGCAGGTTGTTTAGATGATAGAATGTCTACTTCTGGTTATGTTTTTTTGATGGTTGGGGGAGCTCTTTATTGGAAAAGTGTAAAACAGACACTTATTGCTTCCTCCACAATGGAGGTAGAGTACGTGGCTTGTTATGAGGCTACATGGCGGGTTATATGGTTCTGGAACTTTATCTCAAGGCTAGGTATAGTGAACACCATTTTCAGGCCACTGAAGATATTTTATGACAATACTGCAGCAGTTGCTTTCTCTCAAAATACTAGAAGTTCTTCACTCTCTAAGCATATTAATATTAAGTATTTATTTGTAAGAGAGAAAATAACTAAGTCTTATATTTGCATTGAGCATATTTCAATGGATCATATGTTAGCTGACCCACTAATTAAAAGTTTAGCTCCAAAATTGTTTTAAGAGCATGTGGCTCATTTGGGATTGTTAGAGTCTTATGTTGTATTTGATTAGTGGGAGTTGTGTAATCATTGCTATTTTACCATATTATTTATGCTGATATTCTATTTTGTTCTTGAAATATAGTAATGTCATTGAATGCCTGAGTCATGCACATTTTGGACAAGGTGTACTTTATGTATTGAGACATTTTGATCAGTCTCGTGCCTGAGTCGCGCGGATTTTGGACAAGGCAATGTTTATATATATAATGAGATATTTTGACCAATCTCATGCCTGAGTCACGCGTATTTTTGGACAAGGCAATAACTATATGTATTGAGACATTTTGGTTACTCTTGTGCTTTAGCCAGGCGCATTATGGATAAGGCGTATTATCTATAAGAGACATTCAAATTTGTCTCTAGGGTTTCTCATGGAAACAGGTGTTTATCACTCTTTTGATATTTTCCATACTGCTTTTACAGATCATTGGGCTATATTACGTGATTTCAAGTATTGGTCTTGTGTTGTATACCCTATCGGTATATCATTCACTGTTTTGAACTTGAAGGCACATTTTGAACAAGGCCTTTTGGTTTTGAAATGGTTGCTTGTGTTTATGTAGTGATTAAATGAAATGTTATCCAAGTGGGAGATTGTTATATTTATTTTATGGACTAGGATTTCATTTAATCATGGGAAAATTTCATAATTAAGAGGATAAGTATGGCATATTTCAAAAGTAAGAAAAGAGGTTTCAACTTTCAAAAATCAGAAATTTATTAAAATTTAATAATAATTTACTTAATTATTTATATATTTTATTAATTAGACAAATTGTGGTCACGAATTGGGTAACAAATTTTTGTTTTTGGGTCACGAATTAGAATTTTTTAACTTCACAGATTATTTTAAGGTCATAGTTCAAAAAATTTTACCGATCACAATTTATTCATCGGTCATAGATAAAAAATTTACACGTCACAATTTGTTTATAAGTCACAGATCACTAATATTATAAGTCACAACAATCATAATTTATTAATTTTTTAGATCACACATTATTTCTTAGTCACGATTTATCTTTTTTATTGATCACGTATTATTTATTTTGTTTATTGATTACAGATTAACCAATTCACTCGTCACAATCGATCACATAACCTGTGACCACCACTTCCAACAGCACTACCACCACCGCGACTACCACGACACTGGTCACAAATTATCCAATAAACAAATTGTGAGTAACAATCAAAGTCACAATTTTCATCGCCATCCCCGTCGCCCGTCACACACCAACACCACGATTCATTGATTCCGCAACGACTCACAGACTCCACAACAGATCCATCTCCATCATTTCAACCAAGCCAGCGTGCTCAGGCCCATCACACCACAACCACCACCCAACAAAAAACCCCCAAAACCTGCCACCATCTCACCTCCCGTAGCCACCAAATCCACCACCATCCCCATCACGCCAACGCCACCAGATCGCACCAATGGAGGGACAACAGATTGCACCACCGCCACAGATTGAGCCATTGCCACAGAGGTCGCACCACCGCCACAAATCGAGCCATCGCGACAGCGATGTGGAGCGATGGTGGTGGCACAAGGCGGGGGTGACACATCGCTGCTGCTGCAACTCGCCACCAGATCTCGTCATTCACGGTCAGACTATACCTTTCGCTGTGACGAGCTCTTAGCAACCTCCAATGCCAGCAACGTCGGTCGGAGAAAGCTGACCCATCGTCAATCGCCGGAGTTTTTCAATGAGTCGTCGGCATTCGCTGAGAGATTGGAGAGCAGTTTCCCATTGCTCCGGTTGTGTGAGACTGTGAGAGAATATTGGAAAGGAATTATAGGGTTTGAAATATTAATAGGTTGAATTAATTAATTTTTATATGAATTTATTAATTAACAAAAAGTTCTGATCTTTAAAAGATTAAACTACAAATCTGGTTTTAGAATTTAGGATTTTAATACAAGCGATCTCTGTAATTACCACTTTAATCATTGTTTGAGCCCATAATGGGATGGGCTCCCTTTTTATTAACACTCTCACTCCACTTAATATAGGATTGGCCCATTGAGTTCTATATATATATTTTTTGGCCCTTTCTCCTCTCCATCTTAAGGCAAGTAGAATGATTGGTTTCTAGGGTTTGAAGGGGAGTAGAGAGTAGTTTTCTCCATAGCAAATTTCTTCATTTTGCAGCCTAAAGAATACATGGAAAGTCAATCACAAGCTATTGGAGGTATGTTTTTTTGTTATTGTTGAACACATGCTATAACTATGGCAAGGGATTATCAAATCCATTGAAGTTTTAACAATTTTATCATTTTCCAACAAAATCAGATTGCTTTTTGTTGGAAAATGCTGGCATTTTGTATGCACACCTTAGCACAAGGTTATTTCTTGTTGACCGTGAAGAATAATTCTACTTGTACATAAGGAGTTATATAATAGTTTATATATAGATGAGGTGTGGAAAAGAGAGAGTGAAAGTTCTCTCTCTCTCTCTCTCTCTCTCTCTTTTAATTTGGTTGAAGAAATTTTGGTTTAATCATATCTCACCACATCATGTGTGTGTAGTTTTGTTGTACATACGAGTTTAGAGTTACCTTGCTTTTACTAACAAATTAGAACAGCTGTACACAGAATCACTTGGTCAAATGGAGAGGTAATCCACTTTTTGTCTTGTATCTTTTAGAACTTTTTTGCATAGTTTTCTGTACTTATTACAGTAATAAATACTGGGTTTACAATATTAATTCATCAGCAAAGTTTCTTCTCATTCATGTTGCACTTGTTCGTTGAATAATTGTTAGTTTGTATTGATTTCTTAGTTGAATGGTTGTGTTCCGGTCATCATTGGGTGCAATTACTAATTAACATGTTTTTATGCATAGGCTTTCTTAAGAAAGGATCTAAACAACAAAGACAACCCATTAATGTGCATGCCTGAGCTTTGTGCGCGCGCATACATTGTCTCATGCATGCACACTCAAATGTTAGTGTTGGCTTTTCTCATTTATTATTGCAAGTCTTGTTTGCTTCTTCTTTATTGCAATTATTTTTCTGTGTGCACAATGAAGTTTCGTTTTCTGCTTAGCACTGTATTGGAGGAGGTAGGGAATTACTTTGGTCTTACATATCCGTCGGGTAGCGGAACGACTCTGATGTTCATTTCACACTGGAAGAGAGAATTGAATTCGTTAAGACACAAGATCACTAAATCTAGCAATGAACTGAAGAATAATGTTATCCTTCCTATGATTAATTACATTTGCCAGGAATCTCGAGGTCTATGCTTCAATCTTAATTAACTCTTATTTGTACTAATGAAGTCCAAATGCTTGTAGTTATCCATATAATCACTCGTACAAGAGTACTGATTGAAGTTGAGACATATTTGTTAGCTAAAAGACTATAGTATCCTAGTTTGAATGGTGGATTGAACATCATCGTACATGATTAAGAAAGAAAAGAATAGTTGAATTTTGTCTATTGTCTTGTATAATGTTGTCTAGTACTGCATTACAAACATATGCGCAAATGTATAATCGTACTTCATTTGTCTTGAATAATAGAAGAACTCAGTCAGCATTATCTTACTAAAATTTAGTATGGTAATCTGGATGGATAGTACAATATTAGAACATATCATTCATTGAATTGTTCAGTCATGTTCTAAGCATATGTACGCTGCTATATATAAGCATGTCTAGATTTGTACAATTGAAGTCTTACCAATGTTGATACCTCGTATATATAATTGATGAATTCCATTGGACTTTTATAACCCGTATTGATTTTCATTCATTCATTTTGCTTCTGGAACAGGATCTTGATTTGAGAAAATGTTATTGGAATCATCATCAAGAGGATCAAAGAAAATATAGATATGGGATCCATCTTGGACTCCATACACAGTGAGAGAGACGTCATTTTTATCCATGAGGCATTTAGGATTATCGTCAAGCATCAGAATGACTTCTTGAATTCCTCTCTCTCTCTCTCTCTCGAGATCTGCTACTGTGGCATTGTCTTCTTCTTGTATGTAGAATAGTTTTCCTGTCATTATATCTGCTACCTGTTTCATTTTTCAGGAAAGCTGCTAATCTCTTCCGTGCAGATTCATTTCTGCACAGCTGCTCATTGTATTTTGATCTGCTTTGCATGCATTTCTGGTTTGTGCGTCTGTGGAGAGAGAGAGAGAGAGAGAGAGAGAGAGAGCCATGCATAAAATGGAAAACTGATCACAGAGACTACATTTTCTATGGGTCATGCTATTTGTATATGTCACTTTGGATTACTTGACCCCACCTCCTCCTCTCACATGGGAGTCAGGCCCCCACGTCGTGGCCCCCGTTGGGACCTAACTCCATGTGAGAGGAGGAGTGTGGTCGGGTAAATCAAAGTGTAAGCCAACAAGTACAAATAGCTTAATTCTCTTAACCTAAAAAGTAATTTTTAAAAATTATAAGACAAAATAAGTAATTTAAAATTAAGTTTAATTTTTTTTAAGTACAATTAAAGATACATTTAGTATAATTTGACTTATTGATACTTCGACTTTTTGCGAGGCAAACCGAATTATAAGTAAGAATATGTCAAAATACAACATTATATGTCGATTTCTTTACTTTGAACATGATTAGTTTATAAGACGAGACTTTACCATACTCAATATTCTTATTTAAAATTAATTCAATTAATTTTTAAAAATCATGAAATTTATTTATATGTTCCTTTTTTTTCTTTTTTTTTTTTAATGGTTACTTGTTCAACAATTATATAAATGAAAATTCTTAAAATACATCCTATATATGAGGTGTAATTACATTATGGATACCGAATTTATAAATATGTATTTTACGTACTACATTTTACATAATGATTATAAAAATTACTCCTTGTTGGAAATTTATAAACAGGCCATTATAAATAGTTGAATAATATGATTGAAATAACAAATCACATCGTATCTTTTTATGTAACGTCAAATTCTTAATTGCTCTCCTCTAATTAATGACTTTGTTCAATGAACAAAAATTAAAAACAATTCATTAAGATATATATTTTTTTTATATTAGTTGTAATTTGTAGTTAAAAATTATATTTTTATTAATTCATGATTGTGATAATTTTGTAATTGAAAACATTATTAAGAATGCATGTAAGCATAATTTTATTAGTATTTATTGCGATTTTTTCTTTTCTACGAGAAGAATATAAAAATATAATTAATAAAATATGCAATTTTGTGTAAAAAAATGAAAAAAGGAGAAAAATATGTAAAAGTGGTAGTGAAAAGATTCCATTGAATGTAAATTTACAGAGGATATACAATTAAGAAAGAAAAATAATAATAAAATAAAATAAAACAGTAATTGAACTTTTGGAGAATGAAAGAAATAGTTAGAAATTATAAATCTGTACAAATTATGTGTTTTGTAAATTCTTTGTATAAATGCACAACAACTACTAATTTAATTATTTTTTGTAAATTAATTTAAAATCAAATATATGAATTATTCTTGTTCATCTGTTCTATTAACAAGTAGACATGCTCGTAAATGGTCTTCAAACTTAAAAAAAGTAAATAACTTTATAATTCTATGCAGTGGCGGATTTAGAAAAAAATTCAACATGGACTAATACGTATAAAAAATATATATATTGCACATAAAAAAATATTTTACTTAAATTTTTTTTTTAATGGACATTTGGATTGAAGGGACGGGCTGTAGCACGGCCCAACCCGTCCCTGCATCTGCCCATGATTCTACAGAGACTAACGATAATGTTGATTTAATGAAACTCGTGAGACATGATCGTGGGTGGTGATTGTCTAAAAACCTATGGATGAGGTCCCTTTAAAGTTCAAACACAACTTATAGTTATCAGAATTTATCGAATTGATATACTCAAACTGGGAAATTTGATAGGAAACATTGATAGAGTTGACATATTGCATTGTGATTCGCCTTTAACAAAAAAAAAAAATCATCTTCGAATGAATAATCCCCGTTTGGTTCCCAATTCTTGAAATTAATATGGATGGAATAGTATTTTTTTGAAAAATGAGTGGTTGAAAAAGAATGAAAACTTTTCGATATGCGTGTAATATTATTTTATGGAAGATTGTGTGATTGAAAAATAGGAGAGAGAAAAATGAAATGAAATTTAATGGGACCAAATGGGGATAAATTTTAATTATTGTCTTGTCATCATTTTCTGTCAAATTTCCTTGTTTGAGTTGCATGACTATAATTTATGTGATCAACCGAATACAATTAAATATTATTAAATATAAAAGAAATTTGTTGGTTAAATCTTCCTCAATCACAATTGTACTTCTAAAGTTGAGGAATGATCTCATTTATAATCAAAATTAAGCATACGTTTATGAACAATTTTATTTATAAACACGTAAAAACGGTAAAAATTAAAAAGTTCTCGTGAATTTATTAAATATAAAAAGAATAATGTTATATGTATAGATTATTATGGAGTTAATTGTTTGAATACTCACTGAACTTTAAAGGGCGTCACGTTTCACTCACTGAACTTTACTTTGCACCCAATTACTCACTGAACTTTGTAAACTTGCACTCCATCACTCATCGGGTTAAAGAGTTAATTGTTTGAATACTTGTCGAACTTTACAAGACGTCACATCACCCACTCAACTTTACTTCACACCCAATTACTCACTGAACTTTGTAAATTTGCACTTCATCACTCATCAGGAACCGTTTGTTCTGTTTGCCTATGAGGATGACGGCTTTAACACGTGGCAGTTAAATTAGACAAACATAACAATGAATTGCCAAATTATATATCCAAAAGGACCCAAACATGCCTCACCATTTTCACTCAAAAATGCCATGCCCAGTAAAGGCGAAAAAGAAGAAACAACAATCGCGATATACTAAAATTCACTTCCGAAGCGGCCTATTTTAAGAGATTAGGGTTCCAATTGCGATTTATGTGTTGAAAACGGTGAGGCATGTTTGGGTCCTTTTGGATATATGATTTGGCAATTCATTGTTATGTTTGTTTAATTTAATTGCCACGTATTAAAGCCGTCATCCACATAGGCAAACAGAACAAACGGTTTCTGGTGAGTGATGAAGTGCAAATTTACAAAGTTCAGTGAGTAATTGGATGCAAAATAAAGTTGAGTGGGTGAAATGTGACGTCTTGTAAAGTTCGGTAAGTATTCAAACAATTAACTCTTTAATCCGATGAGTAATGGAGTGCAAGTTTACAAAGTTCAGTGAGTAACGATGAGTGGAGTGTAAGTTTACAAAGTTCAGTGAGTAATTGGGTGCAAAGTAAAGTTCAGTGAGTGAAACGTGACGCCCTTCCAAAATTCAGTGAGCCGTCATCCACATAGGCAAACAGAACAAACGGTTCCTGGTGAGTGATGAAGTGCAAATTTACAAAGTTCAGTGAGTAATTGGATGCAAAATAAAGTTGAGTGGGTGAAATGTGACGTCTTGTAAAGTTCGGTAAGTATTCAAACAATTAACTCTTTAATCCGATGAGTGATGGAGTGCAAGTTTACAAAGTTCAGTGAGTAACGATGAGTGGAGTGTAAGTTTACAAAGTTCAGTGAGTAATTGGGTGCAAAGTAAAGTTCAGTGAGTGAAACGTGACGTCCTTCCAAAATTCAGTTAGTAATTGGTTGTAAAGTAAAGTTCAGTGAGTAAAACGTGACGTCCTTTAAAGTTCAGTGAGTATTCAAACAATTAACTCGATTATTATGGATAGTTAATACTTGATAACCTCTCAAAGATAAGACGTTCAATCATTTATGATTTAACGGCAGTCAGACTACTGACAAAAAAAATTGTTTAGATAAATATCGTTACTCATAAAAAAATATTTACAGAGACAATAAATTAACAAAACACGAAATGAATGACTTTATTTCTAAGAAAGGAAAACAAAAGAAATGTATAGAAAGATAGTTGTTTGTTGTGTGTCGTGTCAGCCTCTCAACTTCCAAAACCTTGGGTCTCTCTTCAATTACATTTTCTTTATCTTTCAGTACGAGACAACTTCTTGTACAATAATTTGTTGAATTGTTTTCTCAAAAACAGATTTTTATTTTTATTTTTTCAGAAATCTTTGCAGTGTCCATTAACTGAGATTTTTCAGGAAAAAAACCATTGAATTATGCAGGTGCCAATGTCAACTGTAAGTTACTCTGCAACAAGCTTCTTATAATTCTTTTCATAAGTTTGAATTCTGGGTTTAACTGAAAAACTTGTTTCTTTTTCTGGATAAACAATTTATAATTTTATTCAATTTTGTCGTGGGCCGATCTGTTAGTTTATCATTTTCTTAATTACTTTAACTTGTTCCTTTAGCTGTTAATGCTTTGATTTGATTGTGGTATATGGTTATTTTCTCTTATTACTGACAAAATGTTTTGAATATGTGGGTTATTAACTCGTAAATATACTGATTTATGCTTCTTTCAGGGTGAAATGTACCTGTTAATTTATCGCATAATATCTTTTGAATTTGAACGGGGTTTTGAAATTATATAGATAGGCGTTGGTCAAAATTGGAGAAATTACTTCATTGTTTCGAGTCCCTGCAGTTTACCATTTCGATGGAGATGACAATGCTTGTTTTTAACTATACATTAATATTTGAAAATTCCTCGTCCTTGCTTGGTTCTTGTTAGTATGTTTTTCACTGATAAAAAAATGGATTTTGCTTTGCTCATCTGCAATATGATTGTTTTTTGTGCTTAAACTCTTTATCTTGCTCGTCATTGTGTTGAAAGTAGTGAAATTTTCTGGGTTTCTCGTTCCAGTTTTAAGATGCCTGCACTGGTGTGTTTACAACTTGAAATATTAATTATCGAACTCGTTCTCCAATTATTATGTAAGGCATGGCAGAAAATTCAAAATTAGAGCCGTAGTGGCTCTGTTTCTTTTTTCTTTTCTTTTCTTCTTCTTCTTCTTCTTCTTCTTCTTCTTCTTCTTCTTCTTCTTCTTTTTTTTTGTTTTCAAGGTTGACATTCTATTGTTGAATTATGTACATCGAAGTTGAAGTATTTGAATTGCAAAAATTATTTTGAAATGTTCCCGTTTATAGTTCTTCCGACATCATATGTTGTTCCCAATTTCCGATTTTGACTTTAGATTTAAATTTTCCTTGTACGTGCACGCACTGGCTTTTTGACCCCCTTCGGTTCTTATTTCAAGTATGCAGAAGAACATTGCTTCATTAAGAAATCAGGAAGTTTGTTATTTTTTTATTTAATTCCTCTTTGATATTGGGTTTGCCATTTCCTATTCATCGTTGACCAGATAATATCGTAGCAAATTAAGTTTTTGAAAGGCTGTCTTTGCGTGTGCTCATGCGTGTTTTTCCATCTTTGAGAGAGGTTAGGTATCAGTTGACAAGTATGAATTAAATTTCTTAAGATTACCAGTAAGCATGATTGCATTTTATTAGAGTATAAATTTATGCACATGAAACATGCTGAGTCAATACAATTAAATGGTAACCGCCTAAGCCTCGGGAGAATATATGTTAGGTATTTTTGCAGTAATGATGGAACATCCCAAGAATTATTTGCCTGAAAGCTGAATCAGTTGAAGTGTTTGAAGTAATTTAAGCTTATGTTAAAGCAAATGGGTGTATTACATAGTTTTTGGCTGTGATGATTTGACTTGCAAATTAAGAGATGCTGTACTGTTCCCAGAGCATTAGGATAAAACTTGAATGGATGAGCTATTCTAATATGAGTTATTGCGTCTCAGACAAGTATTTAAACTTTGCAAGCATGTTTGGCTAGGTGTAATAATTAGTAAAAGATACTTTGAAGAAACTTTTGTTCTTAAAACATGTTTGTTACTACTACTTATCTGAACTCTAAGCAAAAAAATGTTATTCCGAAAGTAAGTATTGCCTTACTGGTATTATTTTAGAACATACTAAATTACTTACACGCAAAGTTTTTAAGCTTAGCTGAACACGCTGTTAATTCTGTATTTTTAGTCACGGACAGATTGAGAAGCAACTGTGCAAGATGCAGGATTGATATAATTAATAATAATATGAGTGGCTATATTAGTGGCCTCCCACTCCTGTCAATGTTGACTTTCACAAGTTGAAAAAACATGTTGCTGGTTCCATTTTTTTCTTTTCCCCCTAAATTTTCTATTCTTTCATTTTTTTTTTCTTGGGAAGAAGTTTTTTCTTAATCAAAATTCAAACATACCAACCCTTCATCTTGCTCTGAATCCCGTAGGTCATCTGAGTAATATCATTGAGAATAATCAAAGGTTTGATCCATACACATTTTGTATTTCTGTCACATGAACAGATTTTATACTACATTTGTCAATATCACCAATTATTGAGTTTTAAGGTCACCGAAGTGACTTCCTTGTGCGAAAAACTTTAGTTATTTGCAACAATGAAAAATCAACTAATTGTTTCAGTTGACATGGTTTTTTTTAGTTTAATTTGTTCTTGGTGTTCCTCTATTGTTTACTTCCTAGCCTCAGCTTCAAATATATTGTCCAGATGTATTAGATGCTATCAGTTCTGGAGTGATATCTGGTTACCTATAGAAGCAATATGACATTAGGATCAAAGAAGCAATGGAAGTCCATAGTTCCCCAGTATTTGAGAGGAAAATCAGTCCCTCGTTTTTGTTTATTTTCCAAAGTGAAGCCGACTGATCATAGTCCTGGAAATACTTCGGTTTATCTCAATGTGTATGACTTGACACCTGCGAATGGTTATGTCTACTGGGCTGGCCTAGGTATATTTCATTCTGCTGTGGAAGGTACGTTTGACTGCTTATGTTGTATTCTTCGTCCCATTGATTTTCTTATTTCGTTATCAATGTATTCAATTCTTGTGAGTTCAAGACAATGATGTAAAGCTTTTTCTCTGCTTATGTAACTTCTTAAATACTGTATTCTTAATTTCTTGGACGTGGAACAACCTGATATAGCATATGCAATGAGAGTTGTAAGCGGGTATAGTACATGCAGCGGGCGTCTATTTTTACAGACATGGCTAACATATTTTTAGAACATTGACAAAAAACAAATATAAAGATGATTATTTTCAGGCAAGTGAAACATAAAAAGTAATAGTAATAAAAAGTAAAAGTAAAAAAGATGACTTCATGACATTTATTGCTATATTTGTATGTGGATTTTATCTAATATGGTAACTCGAATTGTTTAGCTAACCTGTGTGCCTCTTTATTCAAGTTTTTTTATGAGTTGGCATATATAAATAGAAGAGAAATAACTTTTTTTTTTCTGATTAAGAGTGCGTGCTCATTTGCAGTTCATGGTGTGGAGTATGCATTTGGAGCTCATGACTATCCTTCAAGTGGTGTCTTTGAAGTTGAACCTCGAGAATGCCCGGGTTTTAGGTTTAGGAAGTCAATATTCATCGGGACTACATCTTTGGACGCGACCCAGGTTCGGGAGTTGATTGAATGTCAAGCTGCAAACTATAATGGTGATACATATCACTTGATTGCAAAGAATTGCAATCATTTCTGCAAAGACATATGTCACAAGCTTACAGGGAAAAAAATTCCAAAGTGGGTAAATCGACTTGCAAAATTAGGTATTTTTCCTCGTTCTTGCATCAAGTTTTACCTTTATTTACATTCAAGTAATATTCTATGCTGCTGATTATTACAATATACATCAGTGTTATCACCCTATAATATGAGTCCTATTTTGTAGCATAGGTGTTTCATTTCTACTTTTAACTTACTCCTTGGCCATGGATCGACCTAATATTCCTATTTGGAGTGTGAGAGTGAGGAAACTTGTGCTCTTCTACATTATATTGTTAACTTGCAATGGAAAGTCAACGTAGTTCTAAGATGGAGGATGGACGACTATAAACTCGTGTGTTTGCTTTGTTCCTAATTTTTTCATTTGATTTATCGTTAGTACCCAAAGAATGGATTAGTGCTTAATACATAACTTTTCACGAGGAGCGAAAGAGGAAAGAAAACAGAATTTGACTAAAAAAACACTAACATAATCTTGTTTTGGTTGGGAAGACTGAAAAAAAATCCTATTAGAACTTCCTAAAGTAAAATTTTTTCGTCTGACTACCTAGTACTCAGCCCTTAACTGTATGTTTTTAACCTAGGTTCAATCTTTAACTGCGTCTTACCCGAAGCCCTTAAAGTTACTGCTGTGCAAGGTGATCCGAAATCTGAAGCATGTGATGACAATGAGATGACGAAGCTAAGAGGTAGTTCGTGTTGTCTGTCCTCAATCTCAACCATGCAGAGGCATTTGTCGGCATCGTCCCCATTTAAAGTTTGCTTACCATTGTGGGAATTAAGAAGGTCTACAAATGGCTCACCAAAGGAAAGAAAAGACTGAGGATGTCTCCTTTCTGGGCTAATTTGTGAATTTTCAAAACTACGATACGGTTCAGGAGGGAAATATTGTATGAAAAAAGGTATTATTTTTCCACCTTGCTGATTCATTCATCTTTTTAACTGTGAATTCATTTCGTAGGAGACAAAAGGAACTCCTTTCATTTGTAATTGTCAATCACATTCCTTTTCAATATAAATGTTCATATAAATCCAAATGCAGCGAAAATTGTAAAATAACACCGGGAATATGGGATCTGAGGAATACTCAAAGATGACTCGAGACATGTTATGACGCCATATGCTAACTGTAATTTCTCATTTTCGTGGCAAGAATGAAAAAATAACGAATTTTCGACAAGTTTAATAGACCCCAATTTATCCCCATCAAAAAATATTACATCAAATTGCAACCAGAAGCAACATTTGCTGAGTCCACGATTTTCTTCGATAGATTGGCTTCAAGAATGCCACCAAATGGATAATTCAGATTAACCAAGCATGTTTTTACATTAGGTGCATGTTAGGCATACAGAACTGGGTAAAAACAAATTTTCAGCTCATTTTTCTTCCTTAATATGGTCAAAATCTCTGCAATACTCCGTCATATTAGACTTCAAGGGCATTCAATAATTTCTATATCGAGTAACTCAGAGAGCTCTAGAAGTGGAGAATGACAAAGAATTGCAAAGAAAATCATATTATAATTAATGGCCACCCGTTTATTCATAAGAAAGTTAAAGAAGTATGGTGGAAACCACCATAATCAGTAGCAACACTAACAGTAGCAAGGATCCAAGACTATATAACTTTTCAGAGTGAGGCCATGAATATTATCAATCGTCTTTCTGATGCAAAACAGTAGGCATGCTGTTGTTACCATTAAGAGCAGCATGATATACTCTGTTTCTCGGGCTCAGCCAAGCCTATATCTGAAAGAATCAAATTACCCTGCACATAAAAGCAACAGAAAATAACACATTTCGGCTAAACTCACAGTAATTAAGCAATTGTGGCAGCTGTTGCTTCCGCTAGTTATTTTCCTACTTTTAAGACTCCTGCATCATATAGTTTCAGGACAAATTTCAGGAACAACTAGGAGCCTAGTTTGAGAATAATGCACAACATTTTGGGAATGAGTCACAAGCACAGTGCCTAGTAATGGCACCACTAATATAACCTGGAATAGCATCATCTTCGGGCGTATTTTTTCCATCAACAACACCTGCAAGAATCAGACACCAAAATGATGAGAATAGAGCTAGAATGCAAATGAAATGTAACACCATAACTGAATAAGTGGAGCAAGTGTTGGTTTCAATAGAAGGAAAAACTCTATATATGGTCTATCGCTTTTTCTGCTAGGATGTCTTCTGAATCAACCTACAAGTTTTGGCATTCATAGGTTCTGCTATTAACATGTACAAGACGCATCATTTATTTTGTAAGACGTCAACATAACTCTAAATATTGCCACGCCTGAAAATTGAAATTATGTCTTTCCTCATTTGTGTCGTCCCTGAAAGAATGTACCGCGTAAGTAGTCCTATTTTGTCATGGAAATTTTCCACATTATCCTTCTTTGGCTGAATTTTAATTTCTGGACTAATAAGATTACAAAAAAATAAAAATAAATGAATAAAAAAAGGAAAGGAAAATATATACCTGAGACTCCCTTAAAATCAGACGATTTTGACTCAAAGGCACCTGCTGTAATGAGACAAATATTAACAGAGGAGTGCACCTTTTTTCCAAATGAATGATTTACAAGGAAAAAGTTACCTATATAAATTGATAGTTCGAATAACTGGAGAGTATGATCATGCATTACATAACAAAAAGGATAACCACAAATCGATTACCCACAGCCTAAAAACTATAATGTATGGTATTGCCGTAAATACTTAAAGTCTACCTAAAAGATAATCAAGAAACCACAATAGGACACCTTGGTTGGGCCATTGGCACGTAGTTTGGCACTAAGAGAAGGCACCTCATTTAGATCTTTTTGTGCTTCACAGAAAGGCCATTCGCATAAAAAAATCATGAACAGAAGGCTGCACACAGAAATACTGGATATTGATCTTCAATGAAATATAAACCTATAATTTAGATCCAAAAACCAGTCTGAGACACAATATCGTGTGTCATTTGTTTTATATTCAATTTGTGTTTCGAACTCAAAAGCAAAAAACTAAAGAACTAGTTTGAAATTTCCAGTCCATTTTCAATAAAAATGAATAGAAGATGAAAATATTTATCTATCTACTAAGTTCCATGGCATACTATTTCTTAAATAAATGTGCCGTGAACAAACCTGATGAGACCAACGTGAGGAAGTTTTGCCACTGATCTCTTCAGAAACACAATTCAGATGCACGATCACCAAAATTAGAGCAGAAAGGTGTCAGTCGAAAGTCGAATCACGACAACTATGAATAGATGTCTTAACAGCATGTGCAGGCCATGATAAGTTAAAGAGTTACCTAACCTTGGCAGCTACGCTTGGAAAGTGGTACAATATATCTAAATAAGATACATGATTTGACACAATAGCCCAGGTCTTTGCATCTCTTCAGATTGATCCTTAACCTATGTCTGAAAAGTTTAAAGGAAAAATGAGCCAAAGAGTATCAGAAACAAACACAAGTGCCTGTTAATTAAGTTCTTGTAACCCAAATCTTGATAAACCAACTGATCTATATAATTTTTTAGCAACTGAAGGGTAGATAATATATAGCAGTCTACTGAAGCACAAGCACACACCGTCAAGTCCTCACAGTAGTAGGTTTATTCATCAAGAAGGATAATATATGCATACAATTATGTCACCCATGACACTGCAATCAGCTTAATTCTAGTACAATATCTCAAGCAAATAAGTAGAAAATTTTATATGACCATAAAATTGCCAGAAGAATTATTTATTAATAAGTAATCTAATTTAACATACAACAGGAAAAAAAAAATTGTAAGCCTGTCAATTCTTCATAGCGGCGCACAATATAAACGAGTACTGCACATTTTTAAGATGTTAATGACATCCATCTTTTCCTCAACAATAATAATTTGAATAAGTTGGAAAGCGACTGAGATACTAAAACAAAAAGGATTATATTGCTTGCACATAAAATTTGTACATAAAAGATTACATAAAATGATGTGAAATGAAAAGATTGAATGAAAAAAGTTGATTGTGTTTTAAACTGATAAATGATAGAGTGACATGTGACATTATGTAAAACTTGATGTACATGTAACAAGGTCCAGAAAGGATTAAAAAAACTGGTCCGATGTAGATGTTTATAGATCCTGCAGGCAACACATTGTAAAAATTTTCATTGGCTTGCTCCTATACCCTCTTGACAAAAGTAGACAAATATATTAATTACTAGAACACACAGATTACTGGAAGAAAATTTCAATTTTAAATTAGTTAATCCACAGTCATAGAATATCTTAGGTTTGCTCCTACTTTCCTGCATGGTGAACCAATACATAAATTAGCAGGTTTTGCTTTAATTCCCATGTGCCACAGGAGAGAACAACAGTTGCACGCTTTTTTGCCTATAGAGAATTGTAACTCTACAATCCACTTTATACATTATCTTCACCAACTCGTGCAACTTACCCTTCTTGATTCATTTCATCCTTTTGAGAAGGAAAAATAGAACCTTAACTTTCGGTTAGCGAATATCAACTCTCTCATTGACGAAATAAGCTGACATGGGAATCTGGTTGATACTTTGGCATGTCATTAGTTTGTGTAAGTATTATGCCCTAGGTCCAATCGACTTTGGACATAAATACTTTTATATATAATTAATGTAATTAAATGGCAGATCTATTATTTAATTAATAGACAATTAAATAAATAATAGAGTCCGTAGATTCAAATATTTGTAATTTATTAATCACAAGGAGTTGTGATTGTGAGATACAAATTACATCTGATTGAATCTTAAATCATCCGTGGTCGTAAGTAATAACGAGATACGGATATCGTTATTACGGATAGACCATCACGTGTGGCATTTCTTACTTGTGAAGTAAGTAGCTGATCTCACAAGTTAAAGTGTGGTGACACTTAAATGAACACGTGGATGTTTGTTATAGAACAAAACATTGGAGACCCGTCGAGAGATTCCACATGGATAACTATCTGAGTGTCGGTGGTTAATCTCTAACGTTCGGTAGTGAAATTGGTCCTTTGACTTGAGGTCGTCATGGTACCTTATATGAGGACAGTCATACTTTGGCGGTGTTGGATGTTGCTCTGAAAAGGGCCGCTAATACGACATCGTTCGGGTACGTCAAGAATCGTATGAAGGTTGTGATTGATCAATAAAGGATTCGTCACTCTTAGATAGTAGGAGATTATGATCTGCGTTTCATTCAATTAAGTCAATGATGAAATCCTTGGCCAAGGTGTACTCATAAGTCGAAAAGGAGTTTTCGATTTATATTGACTTAATAGTGGAGTGAAAGATATGATCGATGATCGAGATTGACACTGCTGTTCTTACCTACCCTAGTTGCTCTACCAGACGGTCAAGGTTGTTATCAATTATTGGAGGGGGAAACAAAATTTATTCTTCTTCATCATCATTGTCCCATATTTATAAGTTACTCAGCCCTTTTTCCGCCCCATTTTTAAGAATTTTGTATAAATAAGTAAGAAAAGTTTTAGATTTATGTGTAAAACTATTTCTTTTGAAGAAAGTGTAATTGAAAATAAGTTTGAAAAAAATATTTTTAAAGAATGTAACTCAAATAGGGAATTCACGACTTTGAACTTTTAGGCAATTCTTATGTATTTCACTTCGTAAAAATTATTAACAAATAGGGATTGTTTGGGAGTGATTTTTTTTAAAAAAATTGATTTTTTGACAGTTATTTCACTATTTCAGCTGTCATATTTAACTTTTTCTTTAACAGATGGATCTCACTTTTCTCCTAACGATTAAAAAATCAATTCTCAAAACAACTTTCAAACGGCTCAGAATATTTCTACCAATTAACCAGATGAGGGAAAGAAGACAAAAGGGACCGGCAATGGAGAAAGATAGGTTTGAAAAGTCCTAGGCGAGAGTGCGAGGTCAAGGATACAGTAACATGACTTGGAGATACGAGAATGGGGTGTCTGTGTTGTCCTTGCAAGAGTTGATCATGAGAATCCTGCTACTAAAGTATCTCGAAAGTCGAAAAAAATTATTTTTATTTATGGACATAAGGATACCATAGTGTAATTTAGTATTATCCAACTGTTAAATGGTTAAGAATTATAGATTTACATATCAATCTAAGAATTGGGATATGTGCGAATTCTGATTTCTGACACGTGTTCTTTCTCTTGCTTAAAACGTGGTTGACTGATTTTCACAGATTGCAATGGCCATTTGTCCTTATACAATGTATTTTGCTGTTTTGCACATAATTAAGAAAGAAAAAAAAAAAGAAAAAGAGTTAGAAGATGAAAAATATGTCTATATTTTAAATTATCAAAAGATAGAATATCATATGACATTAAGAGTGTGTTTGATTGACATAAAAAATATCATCTAAAAAAGAAAATGTTTTCCATCTTTTGTGGAAAATAAAAACTACCTGTACCAAAGGAAAATATTTTCCTTAAAAATAAGGAAAATTAGGCATATTTTCAAAAGTTGGAAAATATTTTTCATGGAAAAAAATAGCAATCAAACACTCCAAGTAAAAATTTAAATGAAAAACTGATATTTTTCATGAAAAATAAATGTAATCAAACACACCCTAAGTGAATTTTGGTATACACATTCAACGTTGGCAGAGTTTGTGTATATTTATTTTCATTTCACTGCACCTTTCATCTCTATGGATAATTTCCATCTAAAAAGTTTCTTTTAAAATGTGAGAGTTTTTTTTTTTAACTTACAATTCTGATTTTATCTTTGGCGGCTTAGATCGGTTTTAAAATTAGTCTTTACCGTAAGAAGATTTCTAGTTTATATGACTTGCATGTACCATTTTAATCGATTTTTAATTTATTAATTTTATAAGTTGTGGAGCTTCCACTTATTTGCCTTTGTGTTTAAAAATTTTTTGAAACCCAAATTAAAAAAAAAAAAAAAAAAAAAAAAAACACACACACACATACAAGATCCTGCATTTAATGAGTAGTGTTTCCACTTCCATCTCACCCCCACCCCACATATACTTTAGACACAAGTTACCCAAATTAATATGTCTGCTCCTGCATATATTCACACAACCTCAACAAACAAAACCCTTCACCAATTAATTCCATAACACAGTTTTTCAACAGCAAAACATAACCTCCAATTTCAAACCTTGCACCCTATCCTTTTATCTCTCTAAATCTTTCTTCCTACATTGTCGTCATCAATTTTCTCTCCTCTCTATAACCTTGTTAGCCTTCTGGGATGGCCAAAAAACCTCTTATTATACCTATATTTCTATGCTTTTTATTCATTTTTTTGACTGATCATACTTCCGATGCAAGATGTTCACAATTTCTACACTCTAAACCTAAAACTCGAAATTCTCCGAACATGTTGTTCGGGTATTTGCCGAAGGGAATGCCCATACCGCCATCGGGTCCTTCGAAGAGGCACAATGAAATTGGGTTGCACGGCTCTCAAGGATTGCCTTGAAGATTTAAGCGTGTATGCATGGATAAAAGAAGTGTTAGTGTTACTTCTTTATGTGTAATAGTTTATTTTATTGGTAATTTGATGAGAAGTGGTTATATAACAAAAAGTAGTTAGCTTCGGTAATTTTATGATATTTTATTTAGAAAGAAAACCGATACAAAGAGAGTGTATATATACAATTATGCATTTTTATATACATGATTTTTTATTTTAATTTGGGGGGTGGGGTTCAATAATGCTTAAGTTTAGAATATTAGTCAATTAACCATGTACGTTGATACGTTGATTACCTAGTGAAATTTATTGTACATTTTCGTACTATGTTGATGCACGTCTAAGTGCTTTACAGAAAGTTGGGGAAAAGAGTCGGTCAGGCACTGAAGAAAGATCATCTACTGTCGATGGAGTAAACGCTAAGGAGCTCATCTCGAGTATTTGAACTTGCCTAAATTCCGTGCTTGCAAGGGATCGAATGGTTTACTTATCTTTCTTTTTCAAAGATCTCTCTCGAAGGATTGATGAAACCCTTGCTTGAAGCTTGCATTCAAGAAATTATGCCCTCCTTTGGCCCTCATTAACTTTCATTTCATTACATTTCATTTTTCTTTCTTCTATTTTCAACAACACAATTTTTCATAAAATAATAGTACACGTAAATTGAAAACTTTTTTCTTTTTCTTCAACCACTCATTTTTAAAAAAAATATTATTCCACCCATTTTCATTTTCACAAAATGGGGGGGCCAAACGGGGCTATATGTCTCCAATCTTTAGCCAATTCCAGTTCAATCGGAACAAGAAAATTATATGATTCGAGTTGAGGAAAAAAGCTATAAGGCAAGGCTTCAATGAGCTATATAGTATTGTTTCTTTCTTTGTAAATTGCATTATGGCATTAAGTTGTCCTATTTCTAATTTATCATGTATGGCGAATATATCATTTACCTTAAAATATATATAAGTTGGATTAAACTGGTATTTCCTTTGCATTGCTTTGTGTTTTCTTTCTTCCTTCCTATTGTTTTGAAGGCAATGATTTGAAAAGGTATCCTCTCGTATAAATAACAAATTATAATATATTTTTATTTCAAAATTATATATCAATTATTCGCGTTAAGGTCCATGGTTCATCCAATCTCTGGCTACTTCTCTAAAAGAGCTCCCGAGTGGATTAAAGCTCCCTTTAATTGGATGCACTAATAACCAATCAATCAAAGGCTATTACAAAGTTTACATAGAAACCGATCAAGAATCAAAAGAAATCTGCCTCTAATCATCGTTTTTCACAAGACGAACAACTTGATTGAAAGTATAAATCACACCTCGATCAAAATAGCCGAAGGCTAGCCTCTATATCTTACTAAGAATCACTTTCCTTTACAGATCCCTACGATTACACATATAGACCGTCTCTTCTAAGTCTCATTGTACAGATTTCTGGTTTTTACATCTAATTTGTTCCCTGTGTTTGGCATTTAGATTCAAAAGCATCACAATAATATATTAATATGGGAAACTAAAGAATCAAATTCGGATCGATTCAATGGGTAGCAATTGGAATTCTATAATATATATTTAATCTAATTAAACACATAAATATTTACTACATTATTCTTGGTACTTGCTCTGAACCTCTTGCAATTAACGCAGCCTCGCACCTCCAAGTCTTGTTCGATGTTCTTCAAGAACTTGAGAATGCTACACATTTTCTTATATTTTTCTAGTGTGAATAATTTTCAACAGTTAATAACGTGTAGGAATCGCGTCATTATAATAGAAAATATTTAATAAAAATAAACTGATTTAGCAAAGAAAATGTTCTTTTTTCATTCTTCACAATTTTTCTTTTATCACAATATTTTGATTTTTTAAAAGATTATGGAACGTATCTAGACTTTATGAATGTCCGCAATACTTTTAGTAATTGCAATATCATGGAATCTGTCCATATTAATTTCTAGATATTTAGTGAAGTAGTCCTCATTAAATTATACTCCCTCCGTTCCATTTATATAAGATGATTTTTTTTTTTTCACATGAATTAAGTAATCTTATTTAATGTTGTTGAAAAAACAATTTTTACCCAAATTTTTTCTAATTTACTCGTATTTAAGTAAGGAAAATTGGTTACAACTATTCAGGCTAAACAATGATATATCAATAAACGAATAAAATAAAATATTTTCAATAAAGAAATATGACTATATAATTGAGACAAAAAAAAATAAAAAAAAAATAAAAAAGTCAGTTTATATAAATGTGACGGAGTGAGTAGCTCTTATAAATCAGATCTTATTTTCAAGCCATCGAAAGGACCTGATCGGAGACAATTGATTCAAGTTTCAATTAATTAACTCTTGTATCGGTCAACTCTGGATTATTCAAGAATAATTAATTAGTCTTGACTTTATTCACTAACGAGTAATGATTGAAACTGTAATATTAAATTAATTAAAATTATCGAAACTTTTCAATAATCGAGCTCTCGTTAATCGTTAAAATAATTATAAGTGTCTCTTTTGATCAATTAGTCAATTTTAATTATTCATAATTAATATCACTAGTTCCATTATGCACTTTTGCAACTTATTGTAATTGCTTCACAATTATGATTTTAACAATCTCATCGTTAAACTACTAAGCTCATATTAAATTGCTCGTTAAAAAAATACTTGTGTCGATGATGCTCCTATAAAATAAGTAAGATTTCATATTAATAAAACATATTTATTAATTAGTTCATTCTAATTTCCAAAGTAACGAGATATTGATTGTATAATTAATCTAGCTCTTTGCAACCTTAAAAAATTAGAATTAATAGTTAACGTCCGTAATTCATTAAGGATTTAGACAACTTTATGACTGTCAATAACATTTAATTATGTATGATAAGTATTTCCAATAATATAGATTACTATTATCTTTATTATTAAATTCTAGATAAATTTTAATAAATATAATACGACCATATCAAAACAAAGTGTCCTAATTTATGTCAATTATTTTTTATCACTTTATAAAATAAATCTATATATACACAACAACTTAAATACTCAAGTTATATTAATATCAGTTATCAGTGTCATTTTATTATTTGCTCAAATATTAAATTTTTATATAAAAATATTCAAATAACAAAAAATATTATTTATTTGTTCAAAACATAATATCGACTAAATACATTTGGTCATATATCCCAATAATCCTCCTATTTGTCATGAATTTTGAAATTCTTAATCAATAGGCTCTTGGTGAATGGGTCAGCGATGTTTTTAGCAGATGCAATCTTGCCCGTTCTCACATCCCCTCGCTACACAATCTCGTTGATAGAGTGGTACTTTCGCTCTAAATATTTTTCACATTGATGGTTTATTGGTTCTTTAGCATTTGCTATATCCCCATTATAATCTCTCATTCTCCAAGTATACTTGAATATATAATTTACCGTAGTCCAATGCTGTACTCCGGGATTAGACCAATATCAAACTAACAATTCTAATATCATAACAAATATCCTATTTGGTACAATTTAGACACACGCCAAATGAAGGCACATTTAGTATTGTGAGGGCCGATTCTACAAATAATAATAAAAATAAATAGGACAAGGGACTTGCGTCGTCATAACCCCACCTTGATCCGCCATGTTGTCATCCCTAGATATTCAACCACCTCGTTCAATTGCCCAATAACTTTGGAAAAGACGTAGGGGAGCGAGATGAGGTAAGGTGGAGCATGGACTTTATTCGATCTCTTGCTTTATTTTTGCTTAGTTAAATGTCACGTGACATATCTCATGAGATCTTGTGTAATGTATACTAATGTAATTATCAATTCAAGGAAATTATAAAGTTCAGTAACCTTTTAAACTAATTAAAGATGTATAACAATCACTTATAAAATGCTAATGATTGAATTGATAATTAATCGCGAGAAAATAATATATTCAAGTATTTACTGGACGCATCCTCACCAAAATAGTGTACGCCTTTAACACAGCAGATCAAGAAAATAGAATCAAAATCTTCCCCAAATTCCCGGGGACACCGCACTTGGAGCACCGGATCTAGGGTTTCTACACAAAAACTCTTGTACTCCTCCAGGTTATTTATACTGCATAAGTTTTTGCATGATTGAAATTGTTTTCCTTCAATTTTTTTCCGTGATTTTTAGAGGAAATGGAGGACGACTACTGGAATAATCGGCAAGTTCCTCTGCAACAATCTGCGGGTGCGCTGAAACGACCTCGCATAGAATATGGTAATCAATTAATCAACTCCTGAATTGAATTAAAAATCTTACATTATTTTGAATTTTAAGTTTGTGAAAGTAGGAGCAACTGTGAAATTGATGTTTTACTATTTTGATGTTATTTATGAGCTTTTACTTGGGTTTTAAAATTTATATAGAAATTTATAAGTGGTACTGATTTTTACATACTGAAGCTTGGTAGGTGTTTCTTACATTTTTGGTTTAATTTAATTACATTTGAATATCTTTTTATTTCTCTTTGTGGATACTCAGGACAGAACCAAGTGTATTAATGCTTTGACTGTCAATGATGTTCTTCTGATTAGCTACTTGTATATTGCTGTCAAAAATTTCGTGTTGTTCCTTTAGAGCTGTACTTATCGAGAACATCATGTGTTTCAGAATGTCATATTAATATTGACCAGAAAATCAAGAAACTTCAAGTGGGAAAATAAAAACCTGAAACTTGAGCTGTTATGATCTTTCTGGCTTTCTGCTGGTTCGGTTCTTTTATTCTATTTTTTAGTATTTAATTATCTGAAAAACAGTTTCAAAGGACAAATATGAAAGCAATTCTTTATTTTCCAATATCTTTCTCAATTTGGTGAATTTAAAAGCAATATGAAGCTTGGTTTGTTTCGGAAGATAATATTGCTATCTTCTTATTCTATGAAAATTTATTTATCCATTGTTCTCAAATTGCCTTGCTCATTCTGCTGGTTCGGTTCTTTTATTCTATTTTTTAGTATTTAATTATCTGAAAAACAGTTTCAAAGGACAAATATGAAAGCAATTTTTTATTTTCCAATATCTTTCTCAATTTGGTGAATTTAAAAGCAATATGAAGCTTGGTTTGTTTCGGAAGATAATATTGCTATCTTCTTATACTATGAAAATTTATTTATCCATTGTTCTCAAATTGCCTTGCTCTTTTTAACATATCAATCATAACTGAATCCCAAAATCCACTGTCCAAAAGGTTTATTCAAATTCCCTGCTCAGAGAATAGCAGTCTAGTAGGAATAATTGAATGTCAGAAAAGAATCTTTACTTCTCAGGCAAATTTTCGCTGGTGACATTTGTGGAATTCTGTTGAAATTTTGGGCTTAGTGCTCTATTTACAGGGATTTTGATGAAAAGTGATATCTTATATTGATGGCCTGTTCATTTGATGGGAATTCAAGAAAAAATAGGTGTGAATAATCTCTTTCCAAGGTGTTATAAAGGAAGGACATATGGTTGCACTTTGTTCTTAATATGTATGAAACTATCAGGCGGATGGATGTAAGCATAAAATATGTATTTTCATTTTTAAGATCAGTTCTAATGATTGAAAAAGCAATCAGGTTCAATATATTTTTTTGTCCAAGTATAAATTCAATTATTATGAAATTAAACCATGAGTCGTGGGAATTTGAAATTCTTGAAAATCAATTTGTGGCCAAGGAATGGGTCCTAAATTATATTTTTTAAGAAGCTGTGTGCCCCAAAATATCAGTTAGATACTTTACTGTCATTGATGATTTTATATAGTGGTCTGCAAATATGTGAAGCTAAGGTTATCAGTAATTCAATTTTTTTTGTCGACTAGTTTTCTGTTAAACTTGATTCAATTTTTCTTCTCTTGATAACCAAGTGGGTATGACTCTCTGCTGGGATGCGAACATGAAGTTCTTTAATAACTCTCTTGCGAACATCTCACATGTCTTGATAGTTTTTCTAAAATAATTGCATGTCTTGTTTTAATCCTTAATATATAAAAATGTATCATTATGTCATACTTGTTTCTAGATAATGCTTGATCAATTTGTTGGAGAAAGTTCTAGAGAAATTATGATTTTTTAACATTATTCTATATACTGTCTATTTTTCCGTCTCCTTAAATTTGGTGCTGGCCATCTCAACGCTGTCTTTTGGCTTTAACTGCAAATCATAGTACTCAGTGTACTATTATTCTCCATAAGACAATAGTTCACTTTTTATGCTTTCCTGGTAAGTAAATCGTTGATTCATCTTATGCTACAACCCTCCATTGTGCTTTTCTTTCATTGGAGAGCCATAGAAGTAAAAGCAACTCAAAATTGTAAGGAATATGTTGAAAATGCAGAATCTACCGTCACGAAAATGAACATTACCTTTTGCTTTCTTTGTAGGATTATTTGAAGATGCAACTTGAATGGTCTTGAGGGGAAAAAACTTCATATTTCCATAGTGTACTTTGTTCTTTTGTGGTGTTATAGAACTTAACATCTTCTGTTCTAAATTGAGTCTCTCAACCATTCTTTTGGGTGAGAAAGAACATTGCAGTCTTTGATTTGAGAAGCGTAGACCCTTGCTGGGACTTATTCTGCTCATACAAAATTGTCTCTAAAATTCAATTATGAATACTTTAGTTATAAGCAAGGAAGCACAGGGACACTCATCTTGATGGAGTTTTCATGTGTATACTAAGACATTCTCGAATACATGCTAGGGAAATGGACTCATGCTCGATATTTCTGTCATTTTCTAATTTTGGAGCTTTGGGGACTTGTTTGGAGTCACGATGAGACACCTTAAATACACAATAATAGTTTTGAGGACAGTCTTGGGGATCTAAATGAGATTTTGGAAATGGAAATTTGTTCTAATCATCATTCCGATCGCCATTGAATTCTTTTGTTTACTATCAAAGGCCTATTATTGTGTAGTAATGTAGGTTGATGGCTGATCCTAAACTGGTTCTCTATATCCCTATTTTTCATTTTATCTGTCATTGAAGTTGATACCTTATGATTTTAAATGCATCTCAACCCCTTGTAGTCCTTCTAGAATTTTGATTGTATCTTATTCTCCTTTACAATTTTGTTTTTCCATCTGTGTCTTTATGGGGATCGCTTTTCCATTTAAGACTTCTCTGATAACTCTTAACTTGATATTTCGATTTTTATCACTTATCACTTTAATATTACCAATTTTAGTTAAAGAAGAGTTTGTTGATTTATCAGTTAGATACCCCTTCTTAACTTGTTGAGATGTAGTGCAGTAATCTAAACTTTGTGCAAATTTTTTTGCATTTGATTTGTATAGAAAATGCTTTTCCGGTAGGCATACTTGGAAATGGGGCTACAATGTGTACTGGAAGATTTTTACTTAACCCAAAAAAGATGATTGCATTGAGTTCATTGTCAATTTTATATAATATTACTCAAACCCTTTTTGTTAAACAACGTAGATCTTCCGCCATCTAGGGTGCCTGTGGGTCATGAAATGCATTATAATCTGCTGGCTCAGAATGATGATTATAGTGGGTCCCCAGTAGTGAAGGATACAGAATCAATTGGTTCAGCATATGATCATTATCTTCAGAATTTGGTAATCCTAGTACCTCCTTGCTTTGCACAGCTTTGGCTTTCAAGGTGCTAATAAGTAAATCCTGTTTCTCTTCCAGCAATTACCTTCTGAAGAAAGTACTCACTACGGTGGAATAGGGTTAGGAAGATCTGGTGGTGGTGGTGGACCTGCTCTTCCAGTACATGATCGCATTGTAACGGGGCGGCCTGGTGGTGGTGGTCCAAAACCAACACCAAATGGAAGTGGCTTGGGATTTGGTGGTCCACTTCCAGTAGATACAATTGTCAGACCTCGGGAAACCCTCCCTCTACCTCCAGATGCTTCCAGCACGCTGTACATTGAGGGGCTTCCTCCTAACAGCACCAGAAGGGAAGTGGCTCGTATCCTTTGAGATGCTATAACAAATAGACATATTCTTTTTTTTTTTTTTTTTTTTTTCTTTTTTTTTTCAATTTTTACCCTCTTCTACTAGTTTGGTATCCCCTTGGAACCTTTTTGTCTTCTTTAACATCTTCTCTAGACATTTTTCGTCCCTTTGTAGGGTGCAGAGAAGTAAGACTTGTAAGAAAGGAATCGAAGCATGTAAGTTGATTTTAATAACTACAGATTCTGCTTCGCCAAATTTAAAAATTAAGACTACTACTTAGCACTACTTTTATTCACCTAGCTACCATCTTCTTGACCTACTTATGCCCAAATTGATGAGGATTTTCTTTGCAGCGTGGTGGAGATCCTCTTGTACTTTGTTTTGTGGATTTCATAGACCCCGCATGTGCAGCAACTGCTTTAAGTGCTTTGCAAGGTGATAGCTTTCCTCTTATTCACTTGTTTGTATTAATTCTATTTATGCTTCTCTCTTTGGTTAAGATGCCTGAATATTTACTGCTCTTAAGATCTTTTTAATCCTGCAAGCTGCAACTTCTTGCTTTAGTCGTCAAATTTGATTAATCATCGAATTTGGAGGAGCTCTAGTGCAAAGAAACAATGATCATTATTGCTAATTTGAATCAATAATCCATTAACCATCGACCACTCGAATGTTCTGTAGAACTTCGTTAACTAAAAAATCTTCGCTTAATACACAGGTTATAAGATGGATGAACACGATCCAGATTCTACTCACTTGCGACTACAATTCTCTAAGCACCCAGGTCCTAGGTCTGCCCCTGCACCTCGTGGGAGGCGGTGAATGTGTGCTCTGTATGATGGACTAGAGATGGACGAAGCACTGTATGTCGCGTGATGCAAATCGTGTCTTATGTTACAGGGATGGATAGTTAAATAATTATTGTAAGTTGTAAAACATAATATAGCTCCCTTTTTGTGGGAGGCTGCACTAGAATCTCTCAATGTAGTAGCAGGTAGAGGTGAAGGTTCGTTGTGTGATTATTGTCATTCTGAGACGTCTTCCATTGTTGGAAATGAAGTAAAAATTTACATTTTAATGCAATGTTATGTGAACTAATGCATCTCACTCCAATTTGCACTTTCAATTTGTTTGTTTATTTAAACATCTTTGGCCGACAGTCGAAGGTCAACGGTGATCGTTCCTGAACAGTTCGATGATAGTTCGTGGCATTAACCGACGGTTGAATATAATATCGTAATATCATTTGTGAATAATAATACAACATTAATATACTTATTATATAGCGGTCAACGAAATTGATATTTATCATAGTAAATTAATAAAATTGATTGGTTTTTGGAAAAAAGAATATATATTTTATGAAAGATAATATATAAATATATATGAAAATGAACTCCTAAACACTAATGACATAGCATATTATAATAGGTTGTGTACTTAATTTTGTAACCAATCATTATCTTTCATCATCCATTACAATGTTTCATATCACCCAAATGCTTGAAAGATTTATCCTCCATATATAATAAATTTGTACAATTAATTTCTCATTTTCTATTCCATGTTTTCCGAAGGCAAAATGTGACGAGAAAAGATTTTATCAATTAATGGATGATAATCTGGAAATTCATAATATTTGTTTTGATTGCCCAGGCATTGGGAAGGGATGCAGGAACAGGAAACTCATATATGCATCCACCATGTGTTAAGTTAAATCAAGTATGAGAGATAACGAAGATCCTCTCGATACAAATGAAATATTGTATATTATATTGCCAATAAACCCGACGAGACAATTTTTACATATTCGTAGATTATAACAATAAAAGAATAATAATACACATATTTTGGAGGAATTTGCCACCAATTTAGTAGTTAACTATTAACATTTGAGTTATATTTCAAAAAATTAATCTCATTAAGAGAAATATCCCCTTGATATTTTTATCTTAATTGAACTTACTAGTAACAAAGCGAGATCTTTTTTAATTGTCGAGTACTATCTATTAAGGGCATCCCCTATATACAGTAGTTGATATTTTAATGTGCATATAAATTATTTTCCCATCGTCCTGTCAATATTGTTGAGTCTAACATAATGATCATGTTCTTAAAGACACAAGTAATATTTTTTATTTTTTATTTTTATTTTTATTTTTAAACACCTCTTTGATTCATAATGCATTCATGTACAGGTATAAGTTGGTGTTGCTAACTTCCTCATGAAAAAAGAACAAAACTTTGGTACCACGAAACAAACATACTGTCTCCCTTTTGAGTATTGCACCGCCTAATATGATGACGAATAAAAGCTCTGACTAGTTACTATCAAAATATGCCGAAACGTGAGTAAAATGTCGATTATTCAATATATACTCAGAAGCCATTAGGCGCGACCGGAGTATCCTGTGAAAAGAATACAAATGAGTTGCAGCTGAAATTTGTAAAAATTTAAACACCAAGTATCTGTATCTGTATCTGTATATAGATGGGGCAGCACATATAAGTTCACATAGGGTTGAATGCACCAATCATGCTACAAGTACATATTTTTTTAACAGATAACACTTGGCGTGGCACCATTGGAAGATGGTGAAAAAAAAGGCCAATCAAGTTTGGCCATGTCAGCGTCGATATCAATTCTATTAAAATTTCGATGTACTTGGAGCTTTATTGTAAATCCAGTAGTGGTCACTAAACGTTTTACAAAATTTCATGTTGATTAGTGAACTTTAATTACTATTTGATAACTCCATTTATACCAATGGGCACAGAAGGAATGACCAAATTGCAACAATCAATTAAACTGTAATATTTAAGGTTTACCTGAATTTCCTGTAGGAGTTCCTCGAGTTCAACTTTAATTTCCGTGAAGGTTGGACGATTATCAGGAAGTGCTTCCCAACATCTCTGCATCAAATCTAAAAGCTTTGGATGACCATTTTTGGGAAGTTCTGGTCGAAGACCCTAGCAAATGACGCACGTACAAATCAAGAAGCTTGTCAATAAATGTAACTGCTGAATATATATCAAGCATAACTTAATCATATGTTCAATCTGATTTCCTATTTGCTGCTTTTCCAACTCTGTTGATCTTTCCCGGCGGTTCTTAAATAAAAACTAAGAGAAAATAACAGAGACAGGAAAAGAAACACCAAAAATAAACAAGTAAAAGATGTATAAATTTACTTCAACGGTAGAAGATAGCATTATGCTCTAAATACTTGCTATTTAACTTTGCTAGTAACCGTTTCAGAATGACGACATTGTATATCTGTATTTACCCATTTCTTAATCAGCAAATTGTCAGGAACAAAAACGAGCAAATCACTATTTCATAAAATGTTTCACTATGAAACCACGTATCATTATGCATTGGCCTGCAAGATTTCTTCGCAATTATATGACTGTTCAATCAACAGTACAATATTAGAGAAAATCACGTCACAGTGGAATTCATATATACGATATTAAGAGGCATTTTCACTTAGGATTGCACGAATTACTTTCACTTAATATTATATGTGAATCAAAAAACATAGCTATATGAACATAAATGTATCAACTTTTGCCTGCTGTTGATTTCTCGTATATCTTTTAGCTAACTAATGGCAATCTGATTGCTCTAAGGTCTACTCCAAAGAATAAGGAGCTGTGTGATGTTGCTAAAGTTGATAAAAGCTGGTGGGTCTAACAAAATCTGCGGTGAAAAGGTGGATAAAAGTTGAAATGTGTGGTTAAAAATAAAGTTTGACCAGCTTTCTAGCAAACAAAAGCTTTACCAAACAAGCACTAAATATCACCACACATTGAACTGGCATTACAACAGTACTCAGCAACTCAGACTCAGAGGGTCTCCAGTTCTTATCAGAATATACTATTGATCAATAATGGAACGCAAGCTTTTGTATACTGAATGTTTATTTCAGATCATGAAAACCACCTTTGATTTCCTTTACTTTGATGCCTCCACAAGGCTAATACATGGCTTACACAGTTCTAGGATATTTTTAGCAGTGGGACACCCTTTCACTTAAATTGCATCATATCAAAAACATAAGCATAGAAATTTGGGACGTGGTACTTCACTCAGTTAGAATAGTTATGTCAAATGACAGCCATCATGGACAGAATATTTTTTTGTGAAAAGCAGGTCACAAACCTGCCTGACTCCCAGTGCAGCCTGTATAGGTGTCATAGTATGGTAAGGAACCTGCAGCCCCAACAAAAGATGAAAAGTTTGTTATAAAAACAACGTGACCTTTCTCACTCTCAAAGCCTTAATTACCATTTATTACAAGATATAAATCTAAGAAACACCTTCGCGGTCAGAAGCTCCCAAAGAACTATAGCAAAACTGAACACATCTGCTTTTTGATCATATGGTTCATGATTTATCACCTGTAGCAAAGAAATTGCAAAAGACAAAAGAGATATAATTAAGTAAATAACAAAATTAATTATTAAGTCCTTTTGGAATGCCATTATCGTTATACTAGCAATAAATGCTTCCAAACCACAAAACCGTAAATTTAGAAACGAACCATAGATAAGGTTGCATAGTGCATTGGGCCAACAGAATAAAACCAGGACTCAGGAATATGAATGTGTGTCATTTGATTATCAATACCAATGTTCAGTCACTTACATGAGAATGTCAAAAAGTGTCTTACACATCTAAAATTATGACTTCTCTATTCCATTTTCGGAAATGTTCAATAGAGTTCAAACCCATACAAGAGTGTCAAGAAGGGTAAATGCCCGATTACAACATCGACATAAAAGCTTCTCAAGAGTGTTCGCACTTTCTAGCAATCATCTATCTCAATGTAAAATAATTTATTACTCAACTTCCATGATCATCAAAACATAAACGATTTGACCCTTTTCACGTCCAAACATTTTTATAATCCATTAATTAAACATCATCTTCATAATGATTCCTATGTCAACGAACTATTTTGGAATGTGATGGGAGAGCTAACTTGGGATGTTGAAGTGTATGCAAATGCCACCATATCCAGGACAGACCATATGACATAAAAGGCTCGAATATTTTCAATAGCTGATCAAAGTCAAACCTCAGGTGCCATCCATCTATATGTTCCTGTCTCTGCAGTCATAACCCCACCATCATTCTGGAATCGAGCCACACCAAAATCTGCCACTTTAACCACCTACAAGTATATTCAAGAATATGATTACAGTTACATTGAGTTACAACGAACTCTAAACAAGTGAAGTAGTTAAAATGGACCTTATTAAACACAAAAGTAGGATTAAACAAATGTTGATTAAGAAAAAATAATTAAAAAGAAACTATTTTAAACAAACATATTATACAAGCAGTATGTATTAGAAACTTAACAACCGATTTTCTAGATACAAAGTAGATATTTTAAATACTTCATGCAATTGACAAAGATTTGAGCATATTGATATTTGTTAAGTGGACCTTGAGGTCTTACTTTCTTTCACTTGTTTGAATTATAAAATATTTGCATCAAATATAATAGAGCACATGGGGATATGTGCATGCATTTTAATGGCCAGCATGTTCAACAAATCTGCAAGCTCAACAGAGCAGGCCTATTTTCTCGTCTTCACATTTTGAGTACAAATCTCACTACTTATATTTCCTGTGTAAGCTAATGATCATTTTTGTGCACTTTATTAGAGAAGAGAGCTTTGATTGATATTTGACATAAAAGTCAAATAAGGAATTAATTTACTAGTAATAGTTGCGGATGAACTTATATACGTCTACCAGAACAGAGTAATGAAATGACTAAACATCTTACATAGTCATCCTCACAAGAACATATACCATAGTTTTTCAAAAATTCATTGGTCAATTGAAATCAAGCTGTATTTCCAATGCATCATGTACAATTCCAGATCCAGGGTTTAATTTCATGATGTACAACGATAAGCCACACAACCACCATATGCAGTGAAAAATGAAGTCGTGGATACCTTCTTTTGGCCTAACAATCATACTCCAACAATTAAAAAAGAGAAGTGAAGTCATCGAAAATTTCTTTTGTCCTAACATCAATAGGCAATATAGACTATAGGTCCCAGCTCTTATATCACTATGAACTTACACTGTGAGCATCCATAAGCAAATTTGCGGTCTTTAAATCTCTGTGAATGATGTTCTTTTGGTGCAGGTACTCCATGCCTTTGCACACATCAATTGCAAACTTCAGCAACTGTGAGAGCTTCAAGATGGCATGATTCTTGTGCAAATATTCGTAGAGGCTCCCTCTAGGCATGTACTCTACACGTAATAATAGCAGTTAGATGAGTAAATTCTACAAGTGCTACAGATATGTACTATTTTTACTACCAGAAATCAAGAACCAATAGAATCTCCAGAACCATTTTGCTTTAAGATGAAACATAGATATTAATACAATGGCAATACTAAGAAACTGTAATGCACAAATTCAGCGAGGATAAGACAATGCAAACACAAGTAGTTCGTGAGAATGTTAAAGTGCTAGACCATAAGTAAATAACTCTTCGTTTGGGATAGGGATGGGGGATAGCAAATTGAATCTGAGAGTTAAGACTTCTCTAGGCATCTTTTCACTTGCATGAAAGTTATAGAGAAACAGTCAAAGAAGGAACATAATGAACAAAAGAAGCTAACTAGATCGAGCATCATGCATTGACGAAGTTGAAAATGCTCTACCTGTCACTATACATAAATGAGGCAACTTTGTGCATGCACCAATGAAGCGAACAACATTTCCATGTTGTACTTCCCTGCATTGATAAACCATCATACTGAACTTTAAGATTAAAAATGATATGATCTAAAACGTAGACAATTTAAACATGTAAAGACACCTAAAAATGACTATTCTTGGAAATCAGAAACATGTTTTACAAATAGATCCGTTGTATTTGCACCAAGGTGGTGATGTCCATTTAGAGAGAACTTCAACAGCTATAAGCAATTGACTCCTCTCAAATAAATTAAGCAGATAAAGCTATGCCTACTCTCAGGATATTTCTGAAATTCCTTAAGAAAAGTGCATTCACAAAAATTTGTCAACTCTAGTATTGTGTTCTGTTTGCCTTCATAAATTCACCCATTCATCTCTCTATACCTCCACCAAGAGGTGTCCTGTCCCAAATGTCCTTCTCTCCTCCTGTACAAACTCCAACTCAAAACTAGATCTTTAACTGAACAAGGCATAATCCATGATAAGCCACACATCATCAGCCATAAGATCAAAGAATGCTGGCAGTTTCACAATGACACAAAACGTGGTTCTTGATCTTGTCAGCATTTTCTAAAGAAAGATACAACAATTCACATGAATATCGCATGCTACCTTTGTACCTGTCAAAATATGCTCAGTGGGTGTCTCCCAATTATAAAAAGCCACTCAATGGCTCGGGCTTTGGTTTTCCAGTTTTTCTTCCAAAGGAAATTGCTTTCATTGTCCTCGTTAAGTGCAAAATGATAAGACAGCTTAGAATAATTAATTCCCAGTTTGATTCAACCTAATTAAATCCAAATTATAAAGCTCAGTTTGACCTCAAAACAACCAAGAATGTTTGGCAAAATTTGAACTTCCCAACCTTGTGAATTTTTTCTAAAGATATGTATTCACACAATGTTGGGGTGCCTTCTGCTGACTAATTGACTCGGCAAATTTTCCTAATTAGTGGTACTCTAAATGAAGCTGGAAAACCTTCTTTGAAATGACCTTCCCTTGACCACACATCTGAAAGAAATCGGGGGCCTATCTAAAACATACCAAAACCTAACTCCCTAGCCGCTTCCAACTTGAAAATATATATTTCTAAAGATATGTATTCACACAATGTTGGGGTGCCTTCTGCTGACTAATTGACTCGGCAAATTTTCCTAATTAGTGGTACTCTAAATGAAGCTGGAAAACCTTCTTTGAAATGACCTTCCCTTGACCACACATCTGAAAGAAATCGGGGGCCTATCTAAAACATACCAAAACCTAACTCCCTAGCCGCTTCCAACTTGAAAATATATATTCTTCACATGCTACTCATGCTTGTTCAGAATTCTAGTTTAAACTGCCACTGAAAGCAACTTTGGTCATTGACTGATATGCAATTGGCCATCAAAATTTGGTTGAGTTACAAATTAAGTGCAAAACATATGCATCATCGACAGATCATAGCAGTTTCTTATAACTACTCTCGAAGAGATCCTAAATGTTAAGCTTAAGAATCAATGCTTTCTTGTCAGATACGACTATGACTGGCTAAGGGCAATACAACATTGGAAAACAGGGGAAAAAAATGGAAGTCGGAAGAAGAGCCAAGCCTATGCTAACAAGTTCATTTAGTATCTTAGTCGATGCAATAGACCTCTAAGAAGCCTTCCATGGCTGGGCCATGCCCACTGATAACGATACAATAATATTATCAAACAGTAGCTATTTAGATGTATCACTCACTAAAGTAACAGATTTCTTTGCTCTCTTGGGTCCCTTTTGGCTTAGTCATTATTTAGCTTGTAATTAATATAGCAGCTCTGTAGCAAGATTGATCAGTAATAAAATGGCAGTTACCAATTTAAATGTAAATAGCATGCAGGCAGCAACTCTATTCACCTTAAAATAGCAACTTCCTTTGCAAACTCATCCTCCAGAGGGTCATTCAAATGCTCAGGTCTAAGCATCTTAACAGCAACATTCTGACCAAGATATACTCCACGATACCTTTCATAAACAAGAGTAATATGCAAGCAATGTCACTAAGAAACAGAATTAACCAATATATAGTAGCACTTATAGCATAGTTATGAACATACAAATCTCCGCATGACCCAGCAGCAATTTTTTCCCCTATCTTCAATGATCTCCAATCTATTTCCCAATCTTCGCATTTTGCATGTGAAGTGATGGCTTTCTCCACAGCTGACTGAGAATGTGATGAACCAGACCATGTTCCCTACACAAAGCAAAACACGACACCATCGATCTGTAGCAGTTAACCAAAATTGATTTTCCTATAAGATTTCATAATGAATCTAACATTGCACTAACATACAAAGCCTCAAGCAAAAGAAAACATAATTCAGAACTAACTGGGTAACTTGTAACAAGACTAATACTTCATGACAATTTCAGCAGAAACTAGCATATAAAAAGATACAAGTCCAAGCATATATAAAATTTTAAATTGGGCAACACTTGTCATGGCCTCTCGCTTTATTCTTCTTTAACCTGTATCTGTACTTTTATTATGGATTCAGAAATAATATGGTATGGTGCATTTTTCAGGAGGTGGTGTCTATATGATCCTATCACAACTGTAACCAAAGAAAACAAAGTATTTCATTAAGTTAATGTCAACTGCTAATCACTTTGCAAGCTGCTGGAACTAAAATAGAGAGTATTTGGCATAATTGCTTCCATCAAACACAATGAGAATGACCTCGGAAAAATGTTGCAACCCATCTGAGAAAAGGATCAGATATAAAACAGCAGCGAGTGCTAAACATGGTTTGACTACTGCGCCTGGTGAAAATATTGAGAAAGTCTTAGACATATCAATAGACTTTATCTTATTTTTCTTCCAGTACCCCTTGGGGATAATTATATGATCTCCAAAGTGTACAAGGCAAATTTATTTCTTTCTTATGCATATTAAGGCTCTATTTGAGCCCCATTATTTGGGAGAATAGATTTTGTAATAGTGATGTTTTTGGAGAATATGTGGCTAAAAAGAATGAAAAAGTTTTGGGCTTACGAGCAAGATTATTTTATTGGGAGATTGTGTGGTTGGAAATGAGTTTGGTGATAAATGAGTTTTAGAGAACGGGGCTAAAAAAGGCACTAGATAGTTACTAATATTGTGCTTGTAGAAATGAAAGCTACAGATGATGGACTAACGAATATATTCTACAATGTCAAAAGAACCCCGTCGCTAGAATATGATAAGCTGAGTTGCATTTACTTAGATGTGTACAGATATAATAAAGCAATATAGTTTGCCTAATTCTTCAAGAACTGAATCTTCAAAATCAATAGAGTGACTGATGCACAAATACAATGAAGTACTATACATAGATATCCCTGGTACTTCACGAACTGAATTTTAAACTGTCGAAGAG
>NW_019239791.1:239481-266047 GCF_002742605.1 Olea europaea var. sylvestris
TGAAAAAAATATGGAAAGGGGAATTACCTCACTTCTAGAAATTGATTTTCTCAATTCTTCAGATAAACCCTCTGTACCCTGGTAAAATAAAATAAAATTTTGCAAAGTCAACAACATTAGGAGTCAGAACAGATACCTGTGACACAGGAAACCGGATAACTTCACCCTACGTAATATATTCAGAGTCTTACAACAATCACATTGTATAACAACCACCAAAATGTTGATGCGATGAGCCTCCCCCCAGTGGAAAGTAAGAAATGCTTCGAATGTAGCATATTCTACATAGTGCAGGCACAAAGAAAATACTACCTCATTACCATAATCTATACGACCTCCATTTCGGTTGCCATGAAATGTGTGCCACTTATTTCAAAAACAAATTCGCCAAAATAAAGGCTATTGCTATCAAATAAGCTATTTAAGGGAATAAAAAACACAAGCAATATTTATCACTGTGTTCCTTTAAACTTTCTGCTGGTTCAGACCAAGACATTCAGATGAAGATGTCCCATGAAACAAAACATAAAAAGATCAATCAGAAAATAATTATGCATCAATCACTAACTTCCAGCACATGGTGGGACACATAATGTTTCAAGGTTTTACATGAAATCTAGTATACTATAGTCAAGTTGGTTTGCAAACAATAAGTACCTCAACAGGCCATCCATCCACAACAAACACATCCAAAGAGTAGCCATCAGTTGTAGAAAACACATGCGCTTCACGGATGTTAAGTCCTATGTCAGAAAGCAAAGCAGAAAGCTGCAGAAGCAGAAAGCAAACAAATAGAAGGAAAAATATTAAGACATAAAGAGGATGAAATGTATCTTGATATTCTTTACCAAATTAAAAAGCTTGTACTCAATAATCAAAATTGGCTAATGGACACTGAAGACAAGAAGAGATAGAGAACTAGCAGTAAAGAAGCCAAAAGACGCCTTATAGAATACGATGTGAAGTGCAACAAACCAACCATTCTAAGCATTTGAATATGTTTGGAAATATAAAAGGATGAAGCACCATTTGTTAGAATCTTGAAGTGAATTTCGCAGGAAGCTTTATGTGTCGTGCATATTATCAGCCATATTAAGTAAAGAATAAAATACACCCCAAAACAGTACTAACATTAACCCACCAACACCAGAATGACCAAGCCTGTTAATCACAAGATGAATTCACACAGGAAACAGTAACCATTTTATAAACAAAAATTGTGCAACTTCCTTCTCAAATTTACCTGACTAAGAAGCTTGGGCTTGTCAATAGTTGAAAATATTACTTCATGTATTGGTATATGTGGAACCTCCTGCCTGCATTATACCTCTCAATGATAAACTTGCTTTTGACATATATAACAGATAAATATGTACATTTATTATATGGATTAAGTGCAACTATACATCTGAAGAATAGCAAGCTCATACGCAATTACAAAATAACAGTTTCGGAGAATAAGCATATCCCACAATAGAAGATCCTAATTATCGGTGTGAGAGAGAAACAAATAGAAAGGAAAATCACATATGCACGAATCTTTGAATCAGAGTCAAACACGTTCAACTAGGCTCCGAGAATGTATACCATTAGATCAACTATTGGCATCGAAAGACGGTAGCCATCATAGTCATTAAGCCAAGCGTTTTAATAAGTGTATCTATTGTAACGAATACTGCACGTGCTGTTTCATAGAGTAATTAAGATAAGCATTTCGAGATAAGCTCAAAATCTTCAGGGACAAACTCAAGTTTTGCAACTTGCATTTCAATCTACTTTATTCAAATTCCATTAAAATTTTCTTATACTTTTTGGCCATTGCAACAATCAATGTATCCAAGCTATTCAGAGTCTCAGAACCTTACAGAGATATCTCTTTGTAGTAAGTCTCCTTCACAAGCCAAGGGTCAAAGCAAAGAGGACAAAAGATTTAGTTGAGTCTTTTACCAGGAGACAAACTTAAATAATAAAGGAATCATCTTCTAAAAAGTTCAGAAATAACAGCAAGACAATTAGAAAAAAAATTCAACAAGAATTACCTTCTCAAAAAAATTTCGGTAGGAGTTTCCCTGTTTCTGTCAATAGAATTCCTTCTAACATCCAAGTTTAGATCCTCGAGCTTAGAACAAGGCTCAAAGTCACCCGCACATTTTCTGTTTTAAATCATAGAGAAATTTAAAGACAGGGACAGGTGGTGGAAATATGGACAGACAGAGAGACACAAACATAACCAACCAAAAGAATAATGAAATAATAATGGATGAAGCAAGCAGGTAGGAAATGTAATAAGTACTTGGCTAAGCTTTCAAGTACTTATAGGCACTAAGTCCCAACAAATGTGCCATTTAAAAGTGGGTAAAAGTTCTGGATCCAACGGAATGTTCGGATAAAAATAGAGTTTTACCACCTCATAAGCAATTATAAGCTTTGCCAAACATCACTAAATAAATATATAAACTAGCCTCTGACATTGAAAGGTACCCGTGATTCAAAGATGGGACATCTTCATTATCAATCCTGTCACATGGTCTCGAGGCAGAAGGAACACTTGAAACTTGTTCGCCATCGATATCATCAGCTCCAGTGCAGAAATTCTGACCAGTGATACAATGGAAGGCAAGCTGTCAGGCATGAGCTAGAGATAATGAAATGAGACAGATAACCTACCAAAAAATGGGGAAAAAGGATTGTTTGTTTAGCTTGTACGAAGCTACATCATGACACAAATATGTAATGCTTAGTTATTTTGAGAAAAATTGCTTCCAAGGTATTAGGCGAGTGATTCCATGAGAAGCTTTTTTGTAGATTGTTAACCTTTTATCTTGCATCCAGTTTAGGTTAGTTTTCACATGCTCTGGGTGATTTATTTGGATATTTAGCTAAATGATACAGCGATAACCAAGTCATACCTCTAATGTGAATGTTATGCTCAGCGTTGGAACACGTCAAAGGCCATTCAATTAATCAGAAACATTTGATTTTAACAATGTCTTTAATGTGGCATTACTCATTCTAGATGCTCTCGCTACAACCCTATGCTTCTTCAATCTACAAATTTCTTCTTCCCTTCGCTCATAGAGTTTTTGGAGTTATCAAATTATTGGCAGGTCAAAACACCATTTTTCTCTCCTCCCCACTATATAAGCTTCATACCATGTAACCAGATTCTATAATTCTGGTTCCTTTGGAGTGGCAGCTTTATGTATTTTTGTTCCCAGAGCCTGCTAGAACAAGTGCAAGATTCTGGATCACAAACAACAATGTAAAAAGGGGAGGCCACTGCAAGACTCGCGAAAGGAATTCTCAACACTCAATCATTGAGCACTTCAACAAATAAATATAGTTAACCAGATATATCATCTATCAATTTACTATTCAGGTCCAAAAAGTACAAACGATCACCCGAGTTTTGTTTTTCATTATGGGCAATTATTGTTTAGTTGCATTGCTTCTGCAGACTAAAATATCTGAAATTACTTAGCAGCATATTGTTTTGAAATCAGAAAGGAAAAGTGAATAAAGTGAAAGGCATATATCACCAGAGCAATGATTCACACAGCATCATAAAAGGACTACTAATGTATATCATACCTCTAGAAACCGAACGTGGAAAATGGGCAGATTATTAGGATCCTTCGCCCGTGCAAGAAGACTTTGATGTAACAATACGTCTTCCACTCTATCCATATTAATATCCAGTCCATAACTGAAACACAGAGTGATAGCAATTGAGCAAAAATCTGTCATCAACAGTACTAAAATGGAACGATTTACCTTCATACTGAAAAATATATCAACTCAAAATTGGAAAAAATAAATAGATGAAATTATGTCAGGGTATATAATAAATAAATAAATCTGATACACTCACTACTTCAAATTTCGAAGATGTTTTCCAATTTAGAACGCCAAAATCACAGGATCATTTGAATCAGTCAACCACTGACTGACTTATATGTGATATGAATGCAAAGACTCACCAATTGTCCACCGCTACATAGAATACAAAATAAAAAGCACATGTACCACATAAACGAAAGTACGCAGGCACGTACATAGATGAAGTTACTTCCCTGTTCTGAAAAAGAGAATTTTCTAAAACATTGTAGGAATCATTTGTCAATACTTGCATCCACAGATACCGTACGCAAAGCAATTAAAAAAGATTTGATCAACCCAACCTACTCACACAAACACAAACACAGAGACGCAGTACAGTACACATTTATCACGTATACATTTTTAATCAATCAAGCACAACCTCGGTGGTAGGCGATTGAAGTGAGCCTCCAATTGTTCCCGGAAATCAGGATTCCCAAGAGCTTCTTCATTTTCATTCTCTATAAGCCGATTGTACACATCATTCCTGATTACATCACCGCCGCCGCCGAAACTGCCATAACTCCGCGGCGGCGATGAACTCTCTCCTACCTCCTCCACCAAATCCATCCCCAACTGTACACACAACTACTTAACACTATATCAAAAGTTGTAGATACATATTTGACTTGTTCAAAAACTTGACTGAGTTGAAAATGACTTCCATGAATGATCGGAGGAACGGAATCTTTTCAAACGGTTGGTAGAATCTAAAAAGTGTTGTGGAGTCTGATTCGGATATCAGCTGGAAAATCAAGGGCAATTTCGTCCGCCATTACTGTTGTAAACTCGAATTTTGTCTCGAGAAACGCTATTTACTGTGTGTATGTGCGTGAGAGAAAAGGAGAGAGAGAGTGAGAGATGGTTTGACGAATGTCAAGTTTAGTAAGATAAAAAAAATCACAAAAATGTAGTGAGTGACTGTGTGTGTGAGACAGGGAGAAATAAAAGTACAATGAATGGATAGGGTTCTGGAAGTGTAATTAAAAAATGAAAACTGGGAAGCCAAAAAATAGGAAAAATTGCACAATTGGCCATCGAGCTTTAAAAAGTAAAAATGTAGTCCCTAATTTTTCATTAAATATGAACAGTGAGTCCTCATAAACTATTCAAGTTTTATATATGTTAAGCCCATGTTTGAGTCACATTAGGCTCATAAAAATGCATTTTTGAGTAGTATATTGATAAAAATGTGTAATTAAAAAATAAGAAAAAATTTTGAATTTATCTGTAATATGTTTTTTATTGAAAATTTGTAGTTGAAATGATGTCAAATCACTGTTTAAAAATGTATTTTTTTCAAACAATGTGGATCAAAACAGGGCCTAAATCCTCATCTGAGGTGATGAGGTCATTCGTAGAGCAAGAATTCGAACTAATGGAAGATAATTTAACGATTCCAAAAATTGTAAAACGCAATGTAAAAATATTAAATAAATATGAAAAAGTTGCTCAAGTCTCGGTATGGCAAGTTGGGTCAATCCACCTCTCTCCATCTCTGTCTAATATCGTGTTTTAATTTTATGAAGTTGAGTTTTGATCAACAGCAAGAGTTGTGTTTAGATATTTGAAGTGAAGAATACTTCATTTAAAATTATACGACGATTTAGCCTTCATTTGAAAGTCAAATTTTAAACCGTTCATAAATTCAGTCAAAGTTATATATTAACACAATCATGCATTTATAATTATTACTTTTTTGTTATCCATGCATTTAATATTTTTTTTATAAATTTATCAATCAAATGCTTGATAGAAACTAGTTTCCAATATTGGACTTTAAAGACTAATTTACTTTTTTTGAAATACGAGAGTTAATTTGTCATAGATCCCTTGTTTGATCTCCATTTTTGAGGAAAAATGTGCTATGGAATAGTGATTTTTTAAAGAAGGTGTGGTTAAAAAGTAAAAATAAAATAAAATTGAAATACTTATATTATTATTTTATGAAAGAATGTGTGTTTGAAAATGAGAATTGAAAACATTTTCTTGAAAAAATGGGACTCAAACATAACCAAAGAAATATGTTAGAGGTCAGTGGTAAAATATTTTTAAAAAGACGAGATTACTGAAAAGACTGGAGTTGGACACAAAACCACGGGGAGGGGCAACGATTTCTTACGCATGAATTATGAGAACAATAAAGCTTATTGTATATCATGGTACAACCTTCTCAAAATGTGAGGGGTTCACATGAATATTATACTTGTGAACCCCTACATTGTAAGAGGGGTGTAGGAGCTGTACACGGAGCACAACTGTGTTTGACTAGTCTTTTACCACAAAAAGATCTAGTGGCAGAATAGAAGAGTTTTAAATTTATAGTGCTGATCTTTTTTTCATAGAGGGTAAAAGATATTTTGCCCACCGATGATGATTCCATGTTTGGGCCCTATTAAAATTATAATTCGTTTTTATCTTTCTTTTTATCATTCGCACATTCCTCAATAATATAATATTACACATAATCTCAAAAAAAATTCTTCTTTTCTAATCACATTTTTTTTTAAAAAAAATATCATTCTAACCGTTAAAGTTTCAAATAATGAAGATCAAACGAGAGCTAAATTTAAGAGAGAGTTATTCTCCCAAAAGTAAAGTGAAAATGCAATATATTTTTAAATAGAGAGTAGTAAAAATCAAATTTACAACGTAAATAATCAGTGACGAAAGCAAAAAATTATAATTAGTGGGATACAATCAAACTTATTAAAAAATTACTAAAAATTATGTATTCTACAAGAACACATATAGATTATCATCATCACAAGTTCATAAATCCCATATATATGATAAATAACAATTTTCAAAAAATTTCAAATAATCTCACATATACGATGAAGAAAAATTTTCAAAGAATTCTTAAGTTAAATATTGCTGATGACAAAATAATCTCAACTCTCACTCTCTCAATTGTTCGATCATTGCTATAACTCTATTCTAATAAAAAAAAAAAAAAAAAAAAAAAAAGCCAAACTGCCATTATTGCCCAATTCTAATTTTTTGCTCTAAAAAAATAATAAATAAATCTTGAAGTTTGACCTACCAGGACTATGAGTAGGTCCGCCAATGTAAGTGATTATGTGTTGTTATTTCTTTTTTTTGATATCAAGGTATCCCAACTTATACCAAACTAAATCCTGGACCCCCAAGACCCATGCGCCTAGAACCTTGGAGGAGGTAAATCGCGGGTTATGCCTCAATTGGATCACAGGTTCCCCCCATTGACTGTACACTTCTGCGCACAAGAGACCCTCCTCCACAGTGATTGCTCCATACCAAATTTTTTGGCCGCAGGTTCCCACCAGGAATCGAACTCTCCACCCTGCCGCCGGAAGTAAGACAATGTTGATTGATTCACCAGTTGAGCTGTGCCTCGGGGGGCTGTTATTTCTTTTCATTTTCTAAACGATGTTGTTCTTGACCAAATAAAGATTATCATATACTCATCCTAGTTTTTGATAGAGGATGCTTTGTTAACGTATTAGAAAAATTTCTGAAAGGTGCATTCCTAAAAGTTTCAGATAAATTTAATCTCTCTTTGATTCAATTACAAAGTTTATTAAAATCTTAGTCATAGTCAATTTTTCATTTTAATTTCATATTTTTAGGTCTCACAGCTTCAATTATGCATTCCATCAATTTTTATCAAAATTTACTATTTTTATCTAAATGAACGAGTTCAATATTTTTATGATTGTCTAGACATGTTCTGTCGTTAAAAAGACTTTTCAACTAATCTTATATAACGTACATGATGGAAAGTTTACAATAAGTTATTTTTTCTTATACTATGTTTTTAATTTGAAAAATAACTAAAGAATAAAACTATCATTTTGAAATATATTCTTATGACATCTTTCATAAAATGAACTGGATGTTAATTTTAAAAGAAAAATAGGTTCAATTTTAGTTTTGGTCAATAGTGTAGCCAAACATGGCCCTAGTGAACTTTTTTACAAGATAATGCAGAATTTTTGGTTGTCCAAATGCTGGATGTATGGGCAATTGCCAGCAAACTATGTAATTTGTACATCATTTTTTACATCATAATTGACATCATTTATATTATCAAATTGGATGAAAATTTGTTTTATTTTCTAAATTGTCCAATAATATAATGACACATGGCAAAATATAAATGATGGTGTAAAATATATATGTACACCAACCACTTCTGACAACCGATTATTAAAGTCGTCACACACATGTTTGGTCACAAAGGGCAAATGATTGGGCCACCGTTGGAAGGATAATCGCGATAAGTAGACTTACATATGGATGCAACGTGGCTTTCTTGTAATCGAGGTTGAATTATGACGCTTTAATTCTTGAGTAATGCTATTCGTAGTGAAAACTGTCGGTAGTCGCCCTATGTGGTATACACTTGACAATTTGATATTTGATACATAGATATGGTAGTTCTTTTTCAAATTATACATCAAATAAAAACTGCCAAGTGTATGTCACATAAAGCGACTGTCGATAGTTTTCACTGCAAATAGCATTATTCTTAATTCTTGGAATTCCAAGGATTTGTCTGATATATCGAAATAATTACAGTTTGGATCCCCAAGTTATTCGAAATATAGAAAGTTAATCTTCCACCTACTGTTAAGACGAAATAAATTTAGTTATTTAAATTTTATTTTCAAAAATATTAATGATATTTTATTTCCAATAATAATAAAAAAATGATACAATTATTTGAATTAGGCAATTTTAATAATAATAATAAATGAAAACCTAAACATTGATCAAAAGAATTGGATTCCCCATCAATTTAGCTCCTGTTCGTGCTTTATTTATTTATTTTTTTGGTTAACAGATTTTGTAATTATGATTTCTTAGAAAATGTGTGATTAAAAATAGAAAAAATTTGGATTTAGGTGAAAAATTATTTTATTTGAAGAATTTATAATTAAAAATAAATTTGAGAAAAACTAATTTTTTTGAGAATGAAGCTCAAATAGGCTTAAATTTTCTTGGGTTAATTTCACAAACGGTCACTGAACTTACCTAAAAATCTCAAAAACGTCACTGAAATTTAAAACTTGTAGAGACGGTCATTGAACTTATGGAGCACTTTCACTAACGGTCACTGAAGGACCAAAACACGTGAATTGGATCCTTGAGGACCTAAATTCTATCTAATTTCAATTGGTCAAAATCTAACCCTGAATTTAGAAATCAAGCATTTTCTCTCCCACTTACACCATATTCGCTGACGCCGAAAATTGCCAAATTCGACCACCATGCTGCAGGAATTACTATCGGATTTTTGCACCACCAACATCTTCTCATCCCCCTCCACAATCCTATATCAACAATTAACCAAAGCACATTACAAATCAAATGAAATTTAAGCTTAAAAAACCACCCCCACGCACGGTATTACCTCCAATGTCGGCCAATTCAAGATAAATTGGCGAGGACCCATACATGCATCTTGTTCTTCATGATGAGTAGAAGGTAATGGTGGTGGTGCGCGACCGTAATTGTTGATGTCAGCATCGAAAATTGGGGCGGAAAGTGCATTCTTCGCTACCGGAGAACTGGTATGAGTTATATCCTAATTTAAATTGTTTTGTGATGGTATGGACCATGTACCTGTTCGTCTTGGGGAGTACTAATAGCCTGTGATGGAGTTTTGGCATGGGTGATGATGGGTTGGTTGGAATTCGGGGGTATAACCTTGCGTGGGTTGGTTTTTTGAACTTGAATTTCATTTAATTTTTGATGTATATTGGTTAATTGTTGGTATAGGATTGTGATGGGGGATGAGGAGGTGTTGGTGGTGTAAAAAGTCGGTAGTTATTCCGGCGGTATGGTGGTCGAATTTGCCAATTTTCGGCGTCGGCGAATAGTGTGTAGAGGAATTTGGCAATTTTTGGTTAGAGCGATTTGGTCCTCAAGGTATTATTTTCAAGTGTTCTGACCCTTTAAGTTTGAATTAAAATCATAAAGGTCCTTTAGTGACCGTTAGTGAAAGCACCCCGTAAGTTCAGTGATCGTTTTGAAATTTTTAGATAAGTTCAGTGATCGTTTGTGAAATTAACCCAAATTTTCTTTATCATTTTTGTGACATAAATTTAATATATAGAAAAATATCAGTGGCAAACCGTCCACAAGTTGGATAAAGGAGAAAGCACAAAGGTCCTATGCATATTTTATATATGTAATGGATGTTGAATTAGGGTTAAAGAAGACAAGAATTGATAGTGATGTAAAAATATTATTACTCATAAGTCGCTATAAAAGGAGTCCTACGAAGGGTCCAAAAAAGTTGTCCAGTGAATAAAAAGGCGGGTAAATCAAGCACGTACATGAACATTACGCCATAAGACAAGAGGGCGTAGTGTGTTTTCCTGTTGGATTGTGTTCATATAGTATATTTTACATGATAAAATAATAATTCATAATTAAAAATTGTGGTTTTATTTATTGCATTTATTTATATTGAATATGCAAATTAAAGTGCCTAGGGTAACTTGTGATAATATAAGTTAGATATTTGAATTGAGAAGTAAAGTGTGACTCAACTTATATTTTTATCATAAATAATTTGTTTACAATCAATGTACAAAAGTTGACACCTTGTACTGAAAGGTTGTAGTGTTGAACAATTCACCAATCAGGTTTTTAATTTATATTTATCACATAGATATTTAAAAATGATACTAGTACATTTGGAGCGTATTGAACGGACCATGTGTCAAATTTAATTCTATAGCATGATCGTGCGAAGAATTAAATTTCACTTGGTCACTGTGTATTTCATCTAAATCCCTTGATAGGGATATGTATATCTTTTGTAATTTTAGTGGTTCTTTAATTCATCAATGAGTGAGATCAATTTGATTGATCAAATAACTCAATGAGTTAAAAACTTGAGAATGAGCGAAGTAGAGAACATGAATTCGTGTCATAAACCGTCACCCTAAAAATGAATAGAGTGACTATTTAAGTATTTTTTGTTGAATGGTTAAAATTTGAGTTCAATAATTACTGTGAAAGTTGTAATTACAATACAGTTTTTGTACTTTGTTGTAATTACTATGAAAGTTATAAATTTAATTGTAATTATAATTAAAGTTCTATAACTACACATGTAATTAAATGTAAACTAATTGAATTTTGACTTTAATAAAAACTCTTGGATTTTAATTAGAACTCTTATTTGAATGTGAAATTATTATTATAAGAGAATTGTAACTATTTTATCTCTATAAATAGAGATTAGATTAAAACTGAATATCCTATGGAATTGTACAACAATCATAATACATAATTTCATAGTGTTCAAATTTGAAGAGAGAGAAAAATGGGAAAAATTATTTTTCTTACTTTATCCAATTGTTCAATTCAAAAATTAGTTTCTTGATTTAATTAAAAAGAGGTACCTATCCATCGGTGTTGTCTTGACTATGGAGAATAACATAGAATACTTGGAGGCTTGAAGCATCAATTTTTTGGAATTAAAAGGCCGAAAAGTTCGTGATTCAAAAAGCTAGAAGTTCATGATTACGATCTTGTTTATTGAATTAAAGAAATTTTTAATTTCTGGATAATTTCACTTCTGCGTTCCAATATTTCCCTTGTTTTTTTATTTTATTTTCATTCTTTCTTGTAATGGTCGTAGCACTCGTCCATTTTTTGTCCAATATTGCTATATGTACAAAAGTGTTTGACAATATTTTTGACAAATGTACAAGTGACCATTTTATCGGATGTAAAACAAAAAGATAATAACTAAATCAGCCATACAGTGTTGCCACATGTACATCTGTAATGCTTTTTATACATTTCATCTGTCAAGGAGCTCAAGTCTTATTTGTATTGAATCGTCTTTTATGATGACATTGTTGAGCTTAAGTCTATATAGAACTGAATTAAACCACTTGACCCCTCTACTGCAGGCTTGGCGAGCTAAACCTCTGCCCAAATCTTTTCGCGATTTGATCTGCAGCCGACGAGGGCACAAGGTAAAATAAAACCAAACCCAGAATAATCTTTCCGGAAGTGTAAAAGTAACACCCAAACACGGATTTGCTTGTTCTCGTCTTTTTTTTTTTTTCTTCGTAGACATGCATCTATATTAAGTTACTCTTAGAGAACTGAGCTGGTCCGGTTCGAGTTGCTCCAAAACCCAGCCTAACCCAACCCAACGTGCAGCCAGAATCTGTTCCCCAGCAATTCAAATCAAGATTCAAATAACATGCTCTATGTACTCCATCATACCTAACACTCGAGCTACAATATATGCATGTATACATGTTCATATATACAATCTCCCACTGCAATAAATTATTTTCCATTTCTAAATGGATTAAATCCACTTGGGTCACTACACTTTTTACCGAACCTTTTTAGTCGTTCAAGTTGGTCACTGAACTCAAATTTGATATAATTCCGTTACTCCCTGCACATGACATACTTTGATCAGCACAAAAGTTGACATGGCAGAGTCCGATTAATTTTCAAATGCACTGCCTCGCCATCTTTTTCACTAATCAAACTAATGGACATGGGCAGAACAACCAAATTGTAACAAACTTGAAGTTTGGTGACCCAACTGTACAAAGTGATAATGACACATGAAATTTCGCCAAAAGTTCAATGAGCCTAGCATTCTCATCCCATTTCTAGATACTGACTTAGAAGGTATGGTCTCTGAGATGTCTTTAGACTCCCTGATTGAAATCCCCATAGCTAGGTTGATGCTGCATACTCAGGCTGGGGTTATTAGAGGCAGAATGTGGCATTTGAAACTGCTGCTGTGCCTGGTAGTTACTGAAAGGATTGAAAGCCTGTGGTTGGGATGAAAATGGGGGTCGCAATCCTCTGTTGTTTCCATTAGTAGAAGGAATTTGGCCTGCTGCTATCTTCAGACGCTGCAGTTCTTCCCTCAATGTTTCACTCAGAGCTGAAATTCACAAAGATTACATGAACAACTATGTGCATATAAATACAATACAGTACTAGCATGTTTGGCCTAGTTACCAAAAAGGCATGCTCCGACTAAGCCTATGTTTGGCTCAGGTTATCAACTGTATATAAACACTCAAACCAATCTTTATCCACACATTCCAGGGGACGCACAAGGACTATGTACTTATCCACCACTATTTCTATCTATTTATAATTTAAACTCTTTATGAACACTTTTCAAACATGCTTTAAGTTGAAGCTCTTAGATTGAGACCTCTCAGTTTCGATAAAAGATTCAACATTGCTGAAAATTCAAGAATTCTACAGCTTCTTTATCAGAAATTAATTGCTTCCGAGTCTTTCCACAATCCTATGAGGTACTAAACGGATTTCAATTATCAATAATCACAGCTTTTAACAATAAATTTTGATAGATAATTTTCTAATAGAAGTAACAATAACACGTAGCCACGCTATGATGACTTTACGGATTCTTTAGCCCAAGAACAATCAAACTGTACCAATATTATCTCTTTTATACCTTACGATAGCATTTACAGTAATTTCAGTGGCTTCTTTATCTCTTCATGTTCAAAAATCATCACATTAATATCTGACATAAACCAATCCTATCCAATTTTTTCCCCCTGAAAACCAGTCTTGTAACATAACACGGCTATCTTTTTTTAAAAAATGGTATAACATTTGATTTTTCACCGAAATAATAGGGAAAAAAGTTCTTATGCCTGCAGAAACATAATCAATGCATAAATGAAGTAGCTATTTCAAGAATCCATACAATTTGAGATCTCCCATACCATCTCTAAGGTGAGCTTGTTGCTCGAGAGCCTGTAACTTCAATTTGAGTTCCTTGTTCTCAGCAGTCAACCCAGTAGAGTCTCTCTGCATCATATCAAGCAATACAGAAATAAGTAAGCCATAAGCTCAAGTGATAATCTTTATTTCCTGCATAGTCAAAAATACTCATGAGTGAAGATACAAATACCAAACTGAGAACAATTAAAATTTTCCATCCTAAAATGTTTGGCTGTATCTGTTTGTAGGAGGGAGGCCATCTCATCTAACACATTAGAAGAGGGATAAAATGTCACATGTTTTGTGTGGTCGCTATTTGCTAAGGATCTAGTTGTTTTGAATCTTTAGCAATGTGCCTAAAAGTGTGAGCAAAGAGGATTCATTAACTGACGACAAATTTATTGTAAACAGAACTTAGTTTGTTGAAATGCTGAGCCGGACATGTACAAACATTGTGAAGAGTATATCCGATAATCTGAAATGATGTTAATGTTATGGATTATCGCGGATCTATATTACCAGGAGCAATAAAAACACAAAAAACAGAGAAAGTCAAAAGCAATTAAGAACAAAGAATTTAGAGTGGTTCACAATCATTGTGAGAGCTACACCAACATAATGCAATTACAATGTGATTAATTGCTTTCAACTTTCTCCAAAGGTGATTACAATGTGTTTTTGAACACATTGTAATCACTCAGAATTTCTCTATAACAAAGAAGGTTATTACAATCAACTTAATGCAATCACTCAGAATTTCTCTATAACAAAGAAGGTTATTACAATCAACTTAATGCAATCACTCAGAATTTCTCTATAACAAAGAAGGTTATTACAATCAACTTAATGCAATCACTCAGAATTTCTCTATAACAAAGAAGGTTATTACAATGTGTTTTTGGACTCACCAATAGCTCTATTTTTCTATACCACACGAAAAGGAGGTTCTCTCTAATACCTCTCATATAGGAACAAAAATTTAGATCAACTTAATACATGTGTGAATTTCCAAAGTACCCTACAACACTTAAAAAGTGTCTCCTCAAGGGCTCAATCCACAGTCAAGGGGAAAAGTGTCCACTATATTAGGCTCCACCCATCCAACAACTAAACCAGCTTATGTTCTTGGAATTCGGGTTTTGAATCTGAAAGCAGTATGATGTGTAATTACAGTTAAGAAGTCAGTTCTATTTGACGGCGATCTTAAATTTATCTTTGTTGTTTGAAAGAAATCATTTGGAGCAGAACATAATTGTTCTCTTTGTCACAGAAGCAATGATATTTTGCAAATCAATGTCTGCTTTTCCCAACACAAGTGTTTAACGAATTATGCCAACAAGTGCATTAGATTTGTTACAATTAGTCATTCATATTGACATTTTATTGTATTTCACTTTATATTAGGATTTTTCTTGATGCAATTTCTACCAATTTTTGGTCTTATCAATACATTTGGTCATTTTAATTATCCATTGTTTAATTATTATATTTGTAACCCTGCCTATATATACAAGGGCATTTCAAAATTTTGGCACCTTTGATGAATTGACAATTGAAATATTTATTAGAATTTACTGTTAGTTTACTTTAAGGTTTTGAATTTGTTCCATGGTTTATGGTCCTACATCACATATTGCAAATTGGAAGCTTGACGAAAAAAATGTCATCCCAGAATCACATGATGAAATATTTAATATGTTCTTTCTATTTGCAGTGGAATAAAAAAGTCTGTTTCCCCCATCAACATATATAGTTCACATTGTGCCACCATTGTTTCAAAATAACTAAATCCGTTGAAAATCCACTAGTAATTTAGCTGTTGTACAGCTACTGTTCTCCTAGATTCAATCTTTCCGTATTTTGTTTTTTCCTTAATTAGTTGATTGAGTAAAATCAGGAATTATGTACCTTGATTTTCTCTGCTAATTACAGCCTAAGAATTAGCTGAGTTGGTAAAAATAAGGGCAGAAATCACTCAACCCTCTTGTATATAATGACCTCTTTGTATCAGAATAAAGGTGTGGCAGATTCAATTCTTCAATTCAGAAATTTTCATGGTATCAAAGCCATATTCTCTGAACTGATCATCCCTCTCCAGCCTATTCTCTCAATTTTTTCCTCGCTCTATTCATCTTTTTTTCCCTTCTTTCATCACTATCACCTCATGATCATTCTTTATGACGAAATATAGTATGACAATCGAACGAGAAAGCTCCAACTCCAGTCAGGAAATTCCAGTGACTGGAAACAGTGGAGATAGCAGCGGTGTTATTCCAATCACAAGTCACAAGATGAATGGGCACAATTTCTTACAGTGGTCTCAATCCGTTCTCATGTTTGTCCGAGGAAAAGGCAAGGATGATCATCTCACGGGTCTCTCGGCCTCACCAGGAGAGAAAGACCCCAAATATAGATCATGGAAAGCCGAGGACAGCATGGTTATGTCCTGGTTGATCAATTCCATGATCAATGATATAGGTGAAAATTTCCTACTATATGGTACTGCCAAGGAGATTTGGGATGCTGCAAAAGAAACTTACTCCAGTAATGAAAATACCGCCGAATTGTTTCGTGTGGAGACGATCCTTCGCCGACAAGGTGAATCTTCTGTTACCCAATAGTATAATAATCTAACTCGTTATTGGCAGTAGTTAGATATGTTTGAAGAGCACACTTGGGAAAGTCCAAATGATGGAATTCAGTATAGGCGGAACATTGAGAAAAAACGGGTGTTCAAGTTTCTAATGGGACTTAACAAAGATTTGGATGAGGTACGTGGAAGGATTTTGGGCACAAAGCGTCTACCAAGTCTAAGAGAAGCCTTCTCGGAGGTAAGAAGAGAAGAAAGCCGAAAAAAGGTGATGTTGGGAACTCCAAACGATCAGCCCACCACGAAAGGAATAGCCCTAGCCATACGCGGCCCTCAACCAAGTAACCCAGATAGCAAGATAAAAAAGGAGAGGCCCTGGTGTGATCATTGCCGAAAACCAGAGCATACCAGAGAAGCATGTTGGAAGCTCCATGGGAAACCAGCCGACTAGAAGCCCTCACGCTTATCTCATGAAAATCGCGACAATTCCACATCCTCAACTAATGAAAATAGCACTTCTGAACCAGTTCTCTTTAACAAAGAGTAACTTGAACTTCTACAGAAGATGATTAGCCAATCCATTGGCTCTTCCACTGTTGCTGCGGGATCCCTAGCTCAGAAAGGTAATTTCTCAAAAGCCTTAAATGTTTACATGGAAAGAAACAATATTTGGATTATTGACTCGGGAGCATCACATCACATGACGGGTGATAAGACTCTACTTACTGAGTTTAAACCTTGCAAAGAAAATCACTCAGTCAAGATTGCAGATGGGTCTATTTCAAAAGTAGAAAGCTATGGTTCAGTTACAATTTCTGAGACTGTCACTTCATTCTGTCTTACTTGTACCAAACCTTAATTGTAATCTACTGTCAATTAGTAAACTCACCCGGGATAAGAATTGTGTTGCTCAATTTTTCCAAAATTTTTGTGCATTTCAGGACTCGGATTCGGGGAAGATGATTGGCAATGCTGAGGTGTACTCGAGACTCTATCTCCTCAAGGACGACCATCCTTTGGAAGAACAAGCTCACAAGGCAATCTCTTTGAGTCATTTTCACAAAAGTTGTTTTTCCGCAAATAAGGATAGTGAGATTATGTTATTACACTATCGACTAGGCCATCCTAATTTCTTTTATCTTGAAAAACTGTTTCCTTCATTATTCAGAAATAAAAGAGGAATGAATCTTCAGTGTGAATCCTTACGACAGCCTATCTTATCAATAGAATGCCATCTCGTATCCTAAAATTCCAAACTCCAAGTCAAGTTCTTCTGAAAACATATCCAGAAAGTCGCATAATCTCCACCATTCCTCCAAAAATATTTGAATGTTCAACCTTTGTTCATGTATATCCTCATAACAGGAGCAAACTTGATCCCAAAGCAATCAAATGCATTTTCCTTGGGTACTCACCAAGTCAAAAAGGGTACAAATGTTACTCTCCTATCACAAGGAGATTCTATAACTCAATAGATGTTACTTTCTTTGAGGAACAACCCTATTACACCAAAACCAATGTTCAGGGGGAGAGTACATCAAAAGAACATCAGTTTTGAAATATCATTGAAAACAACCTTCTCCTGTCGAAAGTCCATCTCAAGCTCCTTCCATTGTCGATGAATCTCCAAATTTTGTCATCGAGTCTCCTGAATCTCCTGTCAAAACTCTACCTCAAAATCATCCCGACCCTTCTGCCAAAAATAGTGAGCTTCGTGTTTACTCCAAGGAAAATTGGCACCAAAAGGAGACGGCACAACGAGCACTTCCTGAGCAACTCCATGAGTTTGAACCAACTCCAAGTTCATCTGAAACATCACAAGATAACTCTCATTCAGACTCTTCTCCTCATAAGTCACCTCATAGTCGGCCCATTGCCTTAAGAAAAGGAGTGAGATCTTGCACAAATTATCCTATTTATACCTACTTATCTTATAGAAGATTATCTCCAGAATATAGTGTTTTTGTCTCCAGTCTTGACAAGATACAAGTTCCCAACAACATTTATGAAGCCCTGGAGATACCACACTGGAAGGCTGCCATTATGGAAGAAGTTCGGGCCTTAGAGAAGAACAATATATGGGAGATAGTGAACTTGCCACGAGGAAAACAACTAGCGGGCTGCAAATGGATATTCACTGTAAAGCATAAAGCTGATGGAAGTGTAGAAAGATTCAAAGCCCGACTAGTACTAAAGGGATTCACACAGTCCTATGGTATTGATTATCAGGAGACATTTGCCCCAATTGCTAAACTCAACACTGTGAGAGTGCTCCTATCCCTTGTAGCCACTTTAGATTGGCCATTATTTCAACTTGATGTCAAGAATGCTTCCTTAATGAAGACCTTGAAGAAGAAGTGTACATGGAGATTCCTTTTGGGCTAGAAAATCAAGCTACAAATAATAAAGTCTGCAGGCTCAGAAAGTCATTATACGGGTTAAAACAATCTCCTCACGCCTGGTTTGATCGTTTCTCTAGGGCAATGAAGAAATTTGGCTATTTGCAATGTCATTCAGATCATACCCTATTTATCAAACGATCAACTCAAGGAAAATCATCCATTCTCATTGTCTATGTAGATGACATCGTTCTCGCGGGGGATTTCTTTGAAGAAATGGATAGACTGAAGAACTTTCTTGCGAAAGAGTTTGAGATCAAAGACCTACGGAAACTCAGATATTTTCTGGGGATGGAAGTATCTCGAACAAAAGATGGCATATCAGTCTCTCAGCGAAAGTACGTTCTGGATCTCCTAAAAGAGACAGGAATGCTCGGATGCAAGCCCACAGATACGCCCATGGATCTGAATATAAAACTAGGAAATGGAAAGAACATGACACCAGTCGACAAAGGGAGATATCAACGACTCGTCGAAAAGCTTATCTATCTCTCACACACTAGACCTGACATTGGTTTCTCAGTTAGCGTTGTGAGCCAATTCATGAACAATCCTATGGAAGAGCATATGGCAGTAGTCTACCAAATTCTTAGGTATCTCAAGATGACTCCAGGCAAAGGCCTGTACTTCAAGAAGAACGCAAAGAGGAGCTTAGAAATCTTCACTGACGCAAACTGGGCAGGCTCGATTACTGATCGAAGATCCACGTCAGGGTATTGTACCTTCGTATGGGGAAATTTGATCACTTGGAGAAGAAAGAAACAAACTGTGGTTTCAAGGAGCAGTGCAGAAGCCGAGTTCAGAGCTATGGCACATGGAATTTGCGAGGGAATGTGGCTTAAAAGATTACTAAAGGAACTCAGAATTCAAGATGAAGAGCCATTACACATGTACTGTGACAATCAAGCTACAATAAGCATAGCTAAGAACCTTGTTCATCTCGACAGGACTAAGCATGTTGAGATAGATCGTCATTTCATCAAAGAGAAGGTAGAAGATGGGATAATTCTGGTGCAATACACGCCAACAAAACACCAAATAGCTGACATTCTGACTAAGGCCTTGCCTAAGTCCAACTTTGAGGATTTAAACACCAAACTGGGTATGATTAACATCTACTGCCCAACTTGAGGGGGAGTGTTGAAAATCCACTAGTAATATAGCTGTTGTATAGCTACTGTTTCCCTAGATTCAATCTTTCCATATTTTGTTTTTTCCTTAATTAATTGATTGAGTAAAATCAGGAATTATGTACCTTGATTTTCTCTGCTAATTACAGCCTAAGAATTAGCTGAGTTGCTAGAAATAAGGGCAGAAATTACTCAGTCATCTTGTATATAATGACCTCTTTGTATCAGAATAAAGATGTGGCAGATTCAATTCTTCAATTCGGAAATTTTCAAAATCGTACCATGCACTTACTCAGGGTCAACTAAATGGATAGTCTTCTTTCATTCCTCCATATCAATGACCATCTGAAAAGGTAAACATAAGTCTCAGAGGTTCACAAAACATTTAGTGCATTTCGCTTCTAACATAACCCACTCTTTTGTTTGGATAACACATAAATAAGCAAAAGAACAAATCCCTCTCCCTCCCGTCCAGCTAACAAAGTGCACCAGCATGAACTTTTTACTAAACTAGACATGCCCATCAATTCTTATCCAGCCAAAATATCTTTGGGATCAAAAGGGGATGAGACACAACTCTCTTCTGTCCGATCATTCATATCTTATCAGTATTTTACCAGATATTCATTGACCTCGGGTAAAGGTAATTGTAGTTTACAGGGGTCAACTGTGAAAAGCTGGAAGATGTGGACGCCCACTGATGAAATCTTCCACAGCTGATTATGTTGAAATCCCAAGTGCCTTGACCTAGGCACGTCTCAGGAGAAGACTATTTGGGATTTGGTAGTGCATAAAGTAATAGATCTGGCTTATTTGAGGGTGTTCCTTTTGCGGGTTTCAACTTTCAAGGAATGGACAGGTAAATGATATAGCAGAAAGGACTTCCCCAGAAACCACTTTCCATTCTGAGAATATGTGGTTTACAAGATGGAATTTTTAGAACCTCTAGAAGGAATCAGAATTCACACAAGGGGGAGTACTCAGCTGGTTTTAGGTAAGGCCAAAGGGCTTAAATTACTTAATGAAGATTTACTTATTTAGAAAATGGAACAGAGTATAAGAGGCAGGATTGGAGATAGGAAGAGAATAGCTGAACTAATAAATCAAACTGGAAAGGTGGCCATTTAGAGACTAGTAGAGGCAGAAATCTAAGGCCCTTCGACTTGAGAAGAGTGACAACTTATGCATGACGGCAAAAGGTTTTATCCACAACGTTCTTTGAAAAAAAAAAAAAATAATGGTTTAAATCAGTGCACAGAAGGAATTGGAAAAGACCCTATAGACATTTTTATAATTTAAAATGCATCAGTCGACCCGATCTATGAATTTATAGCAATTTTCAATGAATTCCTTGAAGGTCAATTGCTGCTGCTAACAACTGAAAGCACAAAAAGGGGAGGCAAAATGCATTACAGACACAAGATTGACCATTGACAAACATGACCTATAATGCTTCCATAATAAGGTCCATCGTCAAAAATAATAAGTTGAAAATAAGATGACATGAATGAAAGGATGATTCTAATATGTCGACTAAAGTGTTTCAACTATGGTGCTTTATTTTTAACAATATGTTTCCAAATATCAAAATTAATGACATCCATTCAGCAGAAAATTATCAAACCAAGTTAAGTATTACTCATCATCCAATTACAAAAGCTTTCTAATATTGTTTCAGAACAACATGACAATCAAGTAGTATGTATACCTGCACTATAGTGACCTGTGCAGATAGTTTTGTTGCTTCTGTCTGCAGGGTCTGTATTTTCTTCTCCAGCTCACTTGTGTATCGAATTTTTCTCTCTTTTGATCGTGCAGCAGATTGTCTATTTGCAAGAATCCTACAATAGAAAAAACCAGCTTCAATTTGCAATATTACAAGTAAATTTGCTATCCAAAAATATAGTTATAAAAAAGGACAGCAATGAGATTAAGAGACCATTTCTCACTTCCCAGTTTTATCAGAAACCTAAAACATAGCAAGTAGAAATGTATTAATACTATTTATCATGTACTATGTGGCTTGCCGAACCCATATGATGAGACGACAATTCAGCATTGACAACTAAAAATTTTGCAAGATGAAACTGGGCAAAGAGTTCCACCGACTCTCTGCCCAGGTCAAATATATAATATAACAAGGAAACTAACTGCCACAACCAAGCTAGAATGCCTAGTGTTGGAAAATGTGTCTTGGGAGCCATGTGGGTTGACTCGACCCGCCTGCTGTTATATATGGTTTGGGAGATTCAATTTTAAATTGAAAGTTAACTCCCTAAAACCAACCATAACCCCTATCGTATCAAGTGGAAGGGCTTAAGGAAGAAATTTGTTCGCGAAAAACAAGCCCAAATGTCTCTTCTATTATGTAGACAGCCTTTGGATACTTGTATTCCCTCTTTCTACTACTCCAAATATAAAAAACTGAAAAGGGTTTGAAAACCATCATTGTGAGAATCAAAGTCCAAAAAAATGGCTCTTTGATTGTGGTAGGACTGAGTTATAGTTGTATAAGTGCATCAAATTGCAGCATTAGAGTCAAGAAAGTAAGTAACTGAACCAAAAAGGTTTTGGAAATTAAAAGTATGATGCAAGAAATTCATGAACCATAATTGATAATTCATTTACTGATTGTAATATATAATGGTACAAGTAGCTTGCACAAGGTCGTACTAGAAACGTCAAAGCTCAAGTCATGCAGTGCAGCGCCAACTGGAATCTGAGGAGAATCTAAATATGACGAGAGATCACTAATTCTCCAAGATGGCTATCAGATCTCCATCTCTTCATTCACTGTAAATACTAAAATGACTATTCTCTCCATGTAACAAATGAAGCTTTCAACTTCTTACTAAAATTGTACTGGATTTTCATGCAACAGCATTCACTAACTTGATACCATCCCCATTGGCTAATCCCACTTGTGTTTTGCCGGATTTTTGTGGAAGTTAGGTTCACAATGTTGACAACAATAGTAAAACAAACATAAAATAAAAGCTCAGAAATAGCTCATCAAACACCTATTCTCATACAAAACATTTTCTTGCTGACCTAGTTCATTTTTCTTGACCTCAAGGCCGTATAAATGAAAAGTTAAATATTATAAATAATAAATCTTTAAGCAAAATCCGAAATATCTTGAATGAAAGTCAACGCTAGAAAAGGTCAAACCTTTTAGTTCTTTTTGGGTCAATCAAGGCAAGCTCGGCAAGTCTATCTGCTGCCATCGCCTTCTTTGCACTAGAATCCTCGTCAACCGACGTTGCACTACCGTATCCATCCATCGAATTGCTGTGTCTATGTCTCGGCCCACCGCTCTCTTGGCCCACCTTATTGTTCTCCTCCGTCGACGGCGCCGGCCCATCAAACCCAAGCCCCTCAAAGAAGTCGGCGTCCACCGAAAGGCTCCGGAAGTGGGACCCATGGCTTACGGGCCTACTCTCACTGTCATTAGACCACGTCGGCTGAGCCGTCAGCCCATTAGGGAGGGATGTTGGGTTTGGGGGGAGGTCAAAGTTAAGGTTTGAAGCCACGTCGTCTAGAAGGATGTCATCAAGGTCCGGGAAACGGAAAAAGGTCTCGGAGTGGGCCCGGCGGTGGTGGGCTCCCCGAGTTGGGGTCTCCGGCATCCTATCCAAATCAGTGCGTCCTGGAACGTATGGCCCTGCTGGTGTAGGCTTCGCAGCAAACTTCGGTTCCATCCAACTCCCTTTTTCTATTTGTGCGCGTTTCTGTAACGATTGATTAGCTGAAAATCTTGTTTTTATGGGTTTCTCGGTAGAGGACAACGAAAGGGAATTTGAAGACTTGATAACCGAGGCTGGAGAGGAGGGAAAAGCGGAAATGTCACTTCTACAGTTCTACAGAATTGACTAAAATGGAGAAATGGGACCCATTTCTGCTCTTATACTCGAACACAAATGTGACAGTTGGCCGCTCTAGGTCGAGGTAGGAAATTTTCTGTCTTGCTCCAATACTTTATCAATCAACAAATGTGACAATGAAACCTGGCAGAGCAGAGGTCGTGAGTTCGAAACATGGGGCTCTTGGAAGGCAAGAATTTATTCTTGGAAGGCAAGGGAACATTTGGAAGGCAAGGATTTATTCTTGGAAGGCAAGTGGGAACTTGGAAGGCAATGATTATTCTTGAAAGGCAAGGTGCAACTTGGATTGACTTGCTTGGCACTTTGTCAGACCAGGTGGGGAGCGCTCGGACCCTGGCCAGTTGGAGGCACATCCTGCGATTAACCGGACTGTGTGAAGAGGGGCCGGATCACAGACCCAAGGATTAGTCTAGAATAGGACACCTTGTAAAAAAAAAAAAAAAACAAATGTGACAATGATGCGCAGACAACTTAGGTCACAAATTCGGTTTTCTCAACTAATACTTTTTCGATTAAGTCTATCGTATAGGGTTTGTCTAGTACAATTTCCCTAGGGGTGTCAATTGGGTCGAGCCGACTCGCGGCTCGATGGCTCGGCTCGAGCTCGGGCTCGTCATTCGCGGGTTGCTCGGGCTCGTCAAATGAGGAGCCCTAGCTCGAGCTCGAGCTGAGCTGGGGGTCGCATCCAACGAGCAAAGCCCGCTCGACTCGTCCAAAAAAGTGGAAAAAAATAAAATTTTATCAATAAAATTTGAAAAATTTGCCCAAAAAAAAAAAAAGAAAAAGAAAAAAATCACAAGCTCACGAGCATGGCTCATAAGTACACGAGCTCGTGGTCGAGCCGAGCTCGCCCACGAGCAACGAGCCGAGTTCAAGCTCGGCTCGTGAAAAACGAGCCACGAGCACGAGCCGAGCTACCCACTTCATCCCTAGATTTACCGAGTTAGCGTGATTTATATATTATTGTGTTAGCATAAGGATTTACCCAGTGCTCACCCGAAAGGTAACGACCGTAGATTCCACAAATGTGACAACGATTTTGTACAACATTGTTGACAATGATAGGTGTGATAAAAAAGTATTGATTGAAAAAATATGCTGTTTTTTAAATTATACAAAGACATATTATCAACAATATTGTCAAATTTATTGTACATGAAACATTGCTCATACTTTATACCTCCACTTGTAAAAAGAATTGCTCCATTGGTCCTCAACCAATAGGGCAGTGGCAAGTTGGTCTTCAAGAAGGAAATTGATTCTTGATCTGGGTATTTGGATCGCAAAGATTGAACAAACCGAAAAATCCAACCCGAATGTACCAGTTTGGGTAGATTATTTCAACAAAAGGTTAGGCTAAAACTTTCCTTTAATGGCATTTCAAGAATTTGAGCTGATCTGAATTAAGGAAAAGCTCATCTTCGAGTTTCAGCTTTCTCTATTTCTTCTTCAAATCATGGCTTTTCTATGTCTGTTGTAGAATATTTTCGGACTTCGAGCATTCATTTTTTTTCTTTACTCATTCTTTGGATTTCATTTTTTGTTTTTATGTATCTTTACATTTATAACTTTAAATAGGATTATATTTCTTTTGTGATGTGCGGATAATGGTGATCATTTATGTCATTAAGAGATTGTTTGGGAAAAGGCTTTTTCAAGTGAAAAATATCATTTTTGGAGAACGTGTAGTTAAAAAGTAAGGAAAAAATTTTGAATCATAAAATTTGTGGTTAAATATGATTTTTGAAGCGGGGAGGAGTGAATTTCAGAAACAATTCTATTACGTGTACATTCGAATGTACACACGGAGTTATTTTTTTAAAATCTCTCTCCCCAGTAAATTCTAAATAAATATAAAAGTTGAACCAAACAATTACTTTGATGGCAATATAGAGTTTGTTTGGGAGTGATTTTGACAATTAATTTTTTGACTGTTAGGAAAAAAGTAGGGTCCACCGTGAGAGAAAAAGTCAAATATGATAACGATCAAAAAATCAATTTTTTAAGGGAAAAAATCGCTTCCAAACAGGTCCATAATCATGTCCGTATTAATTCAGTATTTTAATTTATTTTATAGATTTTGTTTGGACTTTAGTTATTTGTGATTGACTAAATTGATTATTATTATAATTGATGAATGTAATTTAAAATGGCCCAGACAGACTGAATTTGGCTCAAGCTGGAATTGACTAACCAAAACTTTTGGTTTGATTTGGACCATTTTTGGTTTGAGTTGAGTCGGTAAAATCGAAAAATCAAGATGATCAGTCTGGTTATGGGTAGGTTCGGAAATCAAAAACCAACTCATGTAGATCATGCTTACATTGAAATAAACCTTGGTTGGGGTATGAGGCCGTCAACATGATAGTCCAATTCTATGGAATTGAAGGTGCGTGTTTTTATTTTTCTTTTTACAAAATATCATATTTATTGACTCGAAATATTGGAATGTAATGAAGCTCTCTCGAAATCAACAAATGCTTGTTTTGCTTGGTTATGGGCAACTTAATTTGCTTCATGTTGTACGTAAGAGCACTGAATACTCGAAAAATAGGTTCATTACACAATACTAGATATGATAGCCCTTCTTACATGCCAACACGGACCAAGCACTTTAGCAATATAATCAATTTTCAGTTCATCAATTGCTATAGACTGATCGACAGCCATCCTACAAAGCAACAAATTGTGCAAAATTGTATCAACACATGAGAATTTGCAACTTGTTTTGAATTTACAGTACCCATTTTCCTTATGGATTAGTTTATTTATACACTTTCGGTACACATAATAGATGACACTCCTCTCACATTGAGGTATGTGCAGGCTCCCTCTTTACGAGGAGGAGGTCAATGATTATGTACACGAAAACATGTAGCACTACCCCTTTCCTTATTTCCATTTGGTATAGATATACTCTCCTTGCATATCTTTAAT
>NW_019239791.1:266960-271985 GCF_002742605.1 Olea europaea var. sylvestris
GGGATAGATAATTTTAAATATGACAAAATTTTCTGTTTTTTAAAGTGGTCTATCAATTAATAATACTTACGTGCTACCTAAATCGGGGGTGATAAATAGCATTATCCAATGAAAAGTGCTACATGTACAACAACATGTACAGTCCTCTCACATATGAATGGTGGGGCCAACAATTATTTTAATCGTGAATCCTACACATATAAGAAGGCTGTCATTTTTACGGCCCTCAGATGTTGTACAAGTATTTTTTTCTTATCCAATTGTAAACTTGTCAACTTTTCCATTCCAATTAGCTAACAACTTTAGAATGTGTGTTTTTGCTCCACGTGTAGATATCACTTATTCGATAATAAAAAATTCTCCACCAATTTTCTTCTAGATAAAAAAATTGGATTTTTTCGTTGGGCAGTCGGATTCACATCTCTTACAACTAACATAGTCCTCAGTCCTTGGGGTAGAATCATCAAAATCCCACCAGGAATGTTGAGATGTTAACATGTTCTCACTTGACACCAATTTATTTTTTGATCAGAGGATTGAAATCTTTTTTTAACAAAGTGTTGTAAAATGATAATAGTTGCACAAAGGGATGGAGAAGAAACAAATAACAAGAAACAAAAAATGAATGTGAAGATGAAGGCTCGAACACATTATCATTGTCTTCAAATGATATTTGCTCATTTCAAATAGAATTTAATGCATGAAGGGATCTTGACAAATGATTTGCAGGATTTATCAAACCTTGACAAGGATTTGACACTCAAATACCATTAAAACCCTCCAAAACTTGAAAATGTAAAAAAGGGATTTGAATATGGGAAGAAAATGAATTTTCAATACTTTGAAATGATGAAAATGATTTCAATTATGGCTTTATGATTCTAGGTATTTTTCAATGTTATTTCTTGATCCACAACCACATATATATAGTCATCAAAGAATGTCACACGAAGTAGAGTCAAAAATTCTAGAAAAGCCACCAGAAATTCAAATGTCAAAAGCCATGCGGTCGCATAGATCAAACACATGCGGGGCTGAAATTTCTACAAATGCCAATGCAACCGCATGCCTAAATGGTCTACGCAGTCGCATAGGCCATGGTTTTCCCCTCAATCTCCACTTTTCATTCCACATTCGTTTATTGATTTTTGAACAACCATTCAACACAAAGTAGGTGACATTCATGTGGAATCCACATTGCCTTCAATTCACAATTATTATCTCTTTCCCACTCTTTATGTCTCATCTTCCCTATAGTGTTATCCTCTTCAGCAATCCATATAATTTGATTATGCTGATTAACTTTGATTTATCCAGATAATTTCCAGACTCCCCACTATCAGGACATATTCTTCAGTTAAGATAAAAAATTCTATGCTACAATTAGAACGAATATTTGCTTGATACTGTTGAAGATAAAAACTTAATTCCCTCTATAAACTTTAGTAAGATCGAATATTTTCTTGACACCATTGACGATATAACCCAACTTCCTTTTATAGCAATTTAAATTTAAATTTTTGCATGAAGTAGTTTAGAATAGTATTAGGCTCGATTTCGAAGTCTCACTGCACCTCTATAAAAATGAAAATTGAAATGTAGGATGTTGACGAAAAAAGGAATTCAGACGGCTTATTAGCGTAATTGTTTAATAATTTAAAATTTTAAATAAAGCAGTTCAATATGATATATTTGACCAAATAAAGGTCTTAATTTATCCCACCACTACGTGCCCATTCGACTATGAAATTTCAAGTATGAAAAAAATGAAAATTGGTCTGCAATTTAGTTGCGTGTTTTAAAGATTAAGTCCCCGTTTGAGCCATATTATTGTAAAAATGAGAATAAAAAATATAATCGTTATGGGCCCTACACAAGATATAAAAAGTCAAATATGATGACTTGATGTAATTGATAACGGTCATATTTTTCATTTTAATGAGGAAATAATGGGCTCGAACAGGGCCTAAATTCGTCACATTTCTACTGGCGAATTTTTAAATGCAGTACTTCAATAGCTAAATCAATGTTAAACAATTATCGAAATCACTTGATAGACATGTTTATTAACCAACACCATGTTGGAATAATGTGTTGTGTATGGGCTGTTTTGACATGATTTTGAGGCCTCGATTTGCTAATTTCTTCTTTTCGGTGACTCAATAATTTCCCTTGTACTGTTAATTTTCAATTTTTTTCTTTTCAATATATGAAATATTATATTCTGCGAATTATTTTATAACACACCATGCAAGTTTAGACGTTTATGGAATAACATGTCAAGTTTCTTTAATGCATGAAATTTAACAATGGTGGTGCCCAAGCCCTACTTTTTGTCTCCACTAATATCAATCTTTCTACTCTATAAATATCTAAAGTACAATGCGTTTTCCATCACAGTCATTTGCATTAATTCTAATCATTTCTAGATTTCTTGATTATTAAGTTTTCATCCTATATATATATATATAAATATCATGGCTTCTAATCAAGACGCCAAAATTTCTCTCCCTCCTGTCAGTAATATGGAGAGACAAATGAGCCTAGAGCCAGAAGAAAAGGAATTCGACTACTCAAAACGATCCCAATGGCTCCGGGCTGCGGTTTTGGGGGCCAACGATGGGCTAGTTTCGACAGCATCATTAATGATAGGTGTTGGAGCTGTAAAACAAGACATCAAGGCCATGATTCTAACAGGTATATTGGATATTCCATTATACTACATGTACACAATGATTTATATACACATGATGTGGTGAGGTTTGATTGGATTAGAATTTCTTCAATTCTTTTTATTTACACCTCATCTAACTCTTCATATACAAGCAACATTATTCTTGGATATTTGACTCAAACAAGGCTATTTGGCTGAATCTGTGTTTCCTCTCTTCTATTTGCTTTTGTTTTCATTGACATTTATTTAAGCGTGGCGATAATTTTTCCCATAAACAGGGTTTGCTGGATTAGTGGCCGGAGCATGTTCCATGGCCATAGGTGAATTTGTGTCGGTTTACTCTCAACTCGACATAGAAAAGGCTCAAATGAAGAGAGAAAAGGAAAGGGTAGTTGGTATAGAAAGTTTAAAAGATGAAGGAGAGAAAGAGGGTTTGCCTAGTCCAATACAAGCAGCTGCTGCATCAGCCCTAGCATTTTCAGTGGGTGCAATGGTGCCACTGTTGGCTGCCTACTTCATAAGAGAGTACAGGGTTAGGATGTGGGTGGTGGCCGCTGCTGTCAGCCTTGCTTTGGTGGTGTTTGGATGGTTAGGGGCAGCGATAGGGAGAGCACCGGCAGCCAGGTCCGCAATAAGGGTTTTGATTGGTGGTTGGTTGGCCATGGCCATAACATTTGGTTTAACAAAGTTGATCGGTTCTAGAGAGCTATAAATTAGAAAGAATTAAGCTAATTGTACTAAAATATTTTGACAGAATCAAGCGTTGAGGTGCATGTCACCTTAACGTCTGTCAAAAAGTTGTCAAAAAACTGTACAATCAGCAAAATTGAATTAGAAATAGCCAAGTATGTAAATGCTTATTTGCATTTGGAGACTTGTTATATGGCACCTAGCCAAAGGGAAGAAACTTTAATGTCCTCTCATCTATATTTACGTAGAAATTTAAAGAGAGAGTATTTAACAAAAGAACAATGCTTGTCTGCCAAAAATTGTATGACAGAAAAAATGACAAAATATGTGTTGGCACGATGTGATATAATGAAAAAGTTCACTGTTTTTTAAACAGTCCAATGATAGGTTGTCATGTGACATTATGTTAAAAATTATGTAAATCATTATGTTTGTGAAGGATGGTTGTTAACAATATATGATTTTTTTCCCTTTTTTTAATTCAAATAAATTGAGTATGGACGTGGAATTGGAATCATAGTAGAATATAATTGAACAACAAGATGGCACGTGACTAAGGCTTTATGAAGACAATGTTTCTCTATAGAAGACGTTCTTTTTAGGCAGAAATGTAAGGCAAAATATCCATTTATTCAAGAAAAACACTACAAATTGTTGGCGAATAAAAAGTGTTATACTATTACTTCGACTAATTAAATGCTCATTCAATGTAGCAAAAAATCCTAATAAACGTACCGCTCTATTTTCATTTTGGAGAATAAGATAACTTGAGCCACAATCGTCATCTTAAAATGGTTCTCTAATATCAAATAAAATGGTTGCATCGGAGCCATACTAAAATCTAAGACTTTGAACTACCCGTAGGAATCGCATTGCACTTCCTACTCTGCAACTACCTCCGTGACTTCAACTGAGAAGAAGCCTACTATCTACCGAGACTGTGCACGCAAGCCATTCCCAAAATGGTCAAGAGCACAACCCTAATCCATCCTTATATCCATACTAGTTCCCATATCTACAAGAACACCAGCAGCCACTTCTGTCTACCCAAGAAAGCTAAATCGATTGCCAAGTTCACGGGAGAAACCCCATATTCATCATATCCCTAACAGTCGCCCCACCTTGCAGGAAACTGTTCAATGAATCCTACCGGCCAATATGTTTTATCCTAGCATGCTAAACTCGATTTATAGCCAATGCACTAGCACTCAGTCATATTATCATACCATGTTATAGGCACTAAGGAAAGTGAGAATTTGATCTCATGTAGTCCATGTCAATTCACAAGACACTTGATCCCCAGAAAAATTGTCCCGAGTCTTTTAGTGCGAACATCTGATGAAGTTTGAGGATAAATTTCTCCAAGAATCATATTATCAACATATATCAGTGACATGGGATTTGGGTCTTGTTTCTAAAGAAGATGGAGGCGTGACATTTCGAATTGACAAATCTCAAGCATAGTAATATTATTTCTTTTAATCTATTATACTAATCTCCAGGAGCTTTCTTTACTCTGTACAAGCCTTCTGTAGTTCATAAACATGAATGTGATTTCTTTTATCTGCAAAACCTTCGGGTTCTTTTATCTCTTGAATGAAGGCTTTATGTTAGAACACTAAGTATTTTTTGTGTTGATTATTATTTGTTTTGGTTCATTT
>NW_019239791.1:272406-273812 GCF_002742605.1 Olea europaea var. sylvestris
GGTTCTTTTATCTCTTGAATGAAGGCTTTATGTTAGAACACTAAGTATTTTTTGTGTTGATTATTATTTGTTTTGGTTCATTTTGATGTTTTAAGCGTCATTCCCGAATGTGATTGATGAAAATTGAAGAAGTTGGAGATTTTAAGCAAAGTGGAAGAATCGTGACCCAAGCTTTTATGGATTTGATGATAAGAGATGAAAAAGGCATTTTTCGGGTGTATTTATAAATTCAAGTAATAAATAAGAACAGCAAGGTCAAAATTGGAATTATGGGAACAATAATTCCATTTTCCTTTCACAACTTGAAAGGACATTTTGGAGGCTCAAAAATAAGGGAAAGAACAAAAGGACTGTACGGAAGTCCAATCAGCCCCCTTACCGAACCCCACAAATACAGGGGTCCCACAATTTTTTGCGAGTCCAACCCCCATTTGTGGGCTCCTGTCAGGGAGGCGGTCAACCTCCCTGTTACAGGAGCAAAATTCTTTAATTTTATCTTTATTGTCCTCAGCTTTTTAATAAAGTTATCAATTTTATATAGCTTTTGTTACTTTTCATCATGAACTAAAATTCTAAATGGTGGTTGATTCACGTAGCATTACCCTAGGATAACTAATTTCAATGTTTGCCTATCAAATTTGCATTACCCATTTCACCTTGTGCTTGTAATGTATTTAATGTCTTTAGGTACTTGATCATCAAACGTTTGCTTAGTCAAGCACTTAATCTTAGGGAGTTTATTGATTATTTTAAAACTGGTAGCAAGCATTCTAGATTCTTGTAAAATATAGAGATAAAATCCTAAACTTAGTTGATCATTTGAGCTATTCTTATGAAAATTAATTGATTGAGTATTAATCGACATAACGGATTGAATTTTAATACACTCAATTTGGGCCAGTTTGACGTTCGAGAAATGTAAGAGAGTAGGTAATGCCTTAAATTCCTTTTAGAGAGATTTTTGGGACAATTAAGTGAAATCATGAATCCCAACATATTTTTAATTATACTTATGCAAAAATTCAATTTTACTTGCATTCATAGTTTCTAATTGCTTTTTATTTAATTAGATTGTAAAAAGATCAAACCAGTTTGTTTATGTTATCCAATAATTTAATCAAACTAGAATTAAATCACTTAAATATATGTAGACCAATTATCGTGGGACCGACACTTGTCATCACTTTATTAGTTCATGATTCGTGCACTTGCGGTATTGTGTTTTAGATTTCAAACTAGTTATTCGCGCCGTTGCTTTGAATGATTCTTATTTGTATTAAGTGTGTTAATTCTTAATAATTGAGTTGTATTTTCATTTTCTTTTAATTTTTATTGCAAGAATTTTTATTTAGTAATTGAAGGGGATTTTGACCCCTCTATGCACTTAAAAAACAATCAAGTATCAC
>NW_019239792.1:0-1810 GCF_002742605.1 Olea europaea var. sylvestris
CTCGAGCCCGACCTGGCGAGCCACATGGACCGGCTCGAGCTAAGCCTGTAACCTCAAAATGGGGCTCAGCTCGGGCTTTTTTCAAGCCGAGCTAAAGGCGGCTCGAGCCGACGAGCCCAATTGACATCTCTAGTAGACATCTGTGTTCTTTAAAAAACATTTTGTCTCAATTTTTCTTATGAAGACTTGAAACGGTAAGTTTTCTCTCACGTTTATTGGACAAGAAATAATACAAAACCTAATTAAATTTAGAGGGCACAAGCAAAAAAAAGTTCAGAGAAACAAATTGAATTCTTCAAAATCCCGTCAGAAATGAATATAATAAATAACATGAATTTATAATTTTGTTAGAAAAATGTAAAATAACTCCGAAGGCAAGATTAGTTCTTGTGGATAAGATAACGAGAGAGGAACTTTTTTTTAAACGAGAAATTAGAAGTGTGATTATCAATATATAGTTTTGTTTTCTAATATTCATTACAATCATCATGATTGTGATTTGAATTTTATTTAATTTATGCCATAAGTGTTGCTGCATTTTAGCAATATACATATTGTGAATTTCATTTATGTTTTGACTTTCAAGAATACGAGATAAACTCAAGTTTTATCTATTATTTCCGAAGTTGAACAACTCTCAAGGCAATGACAAGACTGTATAATCAAGCTTCAACTCTTATGGGCGTTAGATGTGTTTAGGCGAAGCATAGACATAATGAGACATATATTTTAATATTATTTTAGTTATTCTAAAATTATTGATATTCATTTTATTTAATTGGTTAATTACACTTGAAAAAATAAAGAAATAAAAAGGTGGTGCCTATGGGCGACTAGGCTTTTATTAATAGCGTCTTTTAGCACCTAGGCCCGCATTATAGTTTGATCAAAATAGAGTTGACCATTTTTTTCACGCCTCACTTCAAGGCATAACTTAATAGTCTACTTTTAAAGATATAAGAGCATCTCTTATACTGGCGAGTTGCATTGAAAAGGCTGCAACATAAGCTATAATATGCAATGTTTTCAAAAGTTTATTTTCAATATAACATATCTAGCTATGTGACAAGGAAAAAATAGACATTGTAAAGAGATTTATCTAAATGTAAAGACTCTTTTAGACCGAGTAAATAAAAAATAATAATATTTTTTTCTCCATGAGACTCCATCTCTCGCTTTTTTTTTTTCACTCTCGTGCATATTATTTTCTCTCTCTCCTATTAAATATATATTAGAGATGAAATTTAAATTGTAGAAGAAACTTATTAGAGATGAAATTTGAACTTAATCATAGTCATTAGACATTAGTACCACATAGATTGAAAGTCTTTCTATTTATGTATCACATAGAGCAATTCATGTAATGCATTAGAGATGCTATCATCTTTGGTCTTTAATTAATTTTTAGCACGCAATTATATTTGATTTATTAGAAATTTCAAGAATTTTTTTCGATATGCATTTGCAGAACTTTAAAGGTATCTTATTTTATTAATATTTTTGGTTTTAATCAAGAAATATGTGTCATTCTTGGGACATAAGCTAATTTAAAAGGTTTATTGATGTATTAAAAAATAAGGAAGGGCTGTGTTAACTTATCATGGATCACATATCATAATAATGAGAATGATACTATTTGTAAGTAGCGGTTACTCATTTGTAAATCGTTCATGACATCGTGAGTTAGTGTCATGTTTTTCAATAAGTTATAACATACTTTCCAAATATATAATAAAATGCAATAGTTACTTTATTAACACATTGATCAGTAAACACTGTTTACAGATAATATTATTCTAATCATGCGTCT
>NW_019239793.1:0-1810 GCF_002742605.1 Olea europaea var. sylvestris
GCACACGGTGTCCGTTTTGGGCCCACAAGAACTCTTTGGAATTGTAGCGACCTTTTTGGATTGAACTCACAAAATGAGGGATTCTGGCCATTTTTCGAAAGAATGAGCGCTAGTATATTTAGAACGCTTGGAGAGTCGGTGGACGAAGAATTGAGCGTAACTGTTGCACACGGTGATCGTTTTGAGCCCATAAGAACTTTTTGGAAATGTAGCGTCCGTTTTGGATTGAACTCACCACTTCGTCGTGACGTACGAGGGATTTTGGCGATTTTTCGAAAGAATGAGCACTTGCTTAATTGGAACGCTTGGATTGTCGGCGTACGAAGAATTGAGCATAACTTTTGCACACGGTTTCCGTTTTGGGCCCATAAGTACTTTTTAGAAATGTAGCGATCATTTTGGATTGAACACACAACTTCATCGTGATGTACGAGTGATTTTGGCCATTTTTCGAAAGAATGAGCACTTGCATATTTAGGAAGCTTTGAGAGTCTGCGGACAAAGAATTGAGCGTAACTTTTGCACACGGTGTCCGTTTTGGGCCCACGAGAACTTTTTGGAAATGTAGCGACCGTTTTGGATTAAACTCACCACTTCATCTTGACGTAAGAGGATTTCGGCCATTTTTCAAAAGAATGAGCACTTGCATATTTGGAACGATTGGATTGTCGGCGTACGAAGAATTGAGCATAACTTTTGCTCATGGTGTCCGTTTTGGACCCATAAGTACTTTTTCGAAATGTAGCAACCGTTTTGGATTGAACTCACAACTTTATCGTGACGTATGAGGGATTTTGGCTATTTTTCGAAAGAATGAGCGCTTGTATATTTAGAACGTTTGGAGAGTCGACGGACGAAGAATTGAGCGTAACTTTTGCATACGGTGTCCGTTTTAGGCCCATAAGTACTTTTTGGAAATGTAGCGACCGTTTCGGATTGAACACACACCTTTATCGTGACGTACGAGGGATTTTGGCCATTTTTCGAATGAATGAGCGCTTGTATATTTAGAACGTTTGGAGAGTCGACGGACGAAGAATTGAACGTAACTTTTGCACACGGTGTCCGTTTTGGGCCCATAAGTACTTTATGGAAATGTAGCGACCGTTTCGGATTGAACACACACCTTTATCGTGACGTACGAGGGATTTTGGCCATTTTTCGAATGAATGAGCGCTTGTATATTTAGAACGTTTGGAGAGTCGACGGACGAAGAATTGAGCGTAACTTTTGCACACGGTGTCCGTTTTGGGCCCATAAGTACTTTTTGGAAATGTAGCGACCGTTTCGGATTGAACACACACCTTTATCGTGACATACGATGATATTTTGGCCATTTTTTGAAAGAATGAGCACTTGCATATTTAGAACGCTTGGAGAGTCGGCGGACGAAGAATTGAGCGTAACTTTTGCACACGGTGTCTATTTTGGGCCCACAAGAACTTTTTGGAAATGTAACGACCGTTTTGGATTGAACTCACCACATCGTCGTGACGTATGAGGGATTTTGGCAATTTTTTGAAAGAATGAGCCCTTGCATTTTTGGAACGCTTGGATTGTTGGTGTACGAAGAATTGAGCGTAACTTTTGCACACGGTGTCCGTTTTGGGCCCACAAGAACTTTTTGGAATTGTAGCGACCGTTTTGGATTGAACTCACAACTTCGTTGTAACGTACGAGGGATTTTGGCCATTTTTCGAAAGAACGAGCGCTTGTCTATTTAGAACGCTTGGAGAGTCGACGGACGAAGAGTTGAGCGCAACTTTTGCACACGGTGTCCGTTTTGGGCCCATAAGATCTTTTTGGAAAT
>NW_019239794.1:0-1810 GCF_002742605.1 Olea europaea var. sylvestris
ATTATAGGATGCTTCTAAAAAGCCCTTGTGTCAGATTTTGCCTTAAGAAGAAAGACCCAAGTGCTTCTAGAGAAATTGTCCACAATGGTTAGAAAATACTTGAATCCAGCTTATGTAGAACTTAGTCCCCAAATTTCACAGTGGATGAGTTCAAAATTTTTTTAGTTTTAAGTCATTCTAAACAATAGAATTAGAAATTAAATTCAACCTTGAGAAAGGTGTATGGCCAAGTCTAAAGTTCCATAGTTGGGAAACAACAGAATTACTAGAAGAAGCTGAAACAAACATGTTCTTATGTAAAGAAAATCGATCAACCAAGGTTGTTGGAGGCATTTCAATGATCAGCAGGTGATATAAACCATTCCTCATTTCGCCCATGCCAATAATGGTCCAAGATGAAATGTCCTAAATAAAGCAAGAGTGAGAAAAAAAATGAAGCAGCAAGTGTGAGAGTTAGCCAATTGTTTAGCAAAAATCATATTGAAGTTAAATGAGGGTACGCATAAGACTTTCTTCAAGGTAAGATTGCTTATGATCCTAACTGTGCCAACATGACTGACAGGTGCTGTGCTTCCATTGGGCAGATTGACAGTGCATGGAAGTTGAGATGTAATGGATGTAAAAAATGAATATGGTTTGTAGCACCAGTGTCTATGATCCAACGTAAGGCAGTAAAATTTCATTTTATTTGGGCTGAAGAGCAGAGGCATAGAGATATATCAGACATGTTGACATCTTGTGGACTATTGGTTATGGGTTTGAAAGTTGTCTGGACGTGTGGCAATAACAGCATTCCTTGGCTGAATCAGGGCCAATAGTTGTTTATGTTGATCTTTGGTAAAGGTCATTTTCTCCTCTTCTATTTTTTTCTTGTTCCCAAAAGGTTAGATTTGCTAAAAAAATAAAAATAATAATAATAAATAAACCAGATGTCTTACCAATGTTATGGAGCTTATGTCCAGGTAGATACCCATTCAATTTGTAGCACTTATCTACCACGTCCTGACATGTGGCAGTGACTGCAGATGGGTGCATCAGCATTTTCAGCCTTGAAGCAATGTTCCAAAAGATGACCATTTATATGGCAATGAGTACAATAAGGTCTTTCATATTTTTGAGGAAATGAATTATTGGAGTTGGGTCTGGAAGTGATATAACCCATTTTGACAGCAAAGGCCATAGAATTAGGAGAAGGCGTGGCATAGAAGAAATTTTATTCACAGGAGACAACGGGTGCAATATCATAATTTGGTCTCAGGTGTTACTATAGGATTTATTTAGTCCCATCAGAAATTGAATTGCGAGGTCTCGTTGGTATATAGATTAGGATTTTAAGTTTTCCACAGCAGCAATCTGGAATTAGATCATGACAGCCAATTCATCCCATAGTGACTTCAGCTTGCCATAATAAATATTTATATGGTCTCGATCTTACTGTAGTGTTGCCAAAGCTTTCTTCAGGTGGAAGATGCAAAGCCCATTCAGCTGGGTGAATCGATCCTTCAACTCAGCCTAGATTTTCGAAACATCATTCACCAATGTTTTGCTGGATTTCAAGGTCTGGCTAATTGAATTGAGCAGCCAAGAGACTATCGGATCATTACATCATTCCCTTGCTTCAAAAAGTGGATCGTCAATGTCCTGGGGCTTAACTAATGTACCATTGATGAATCCCAGATTGTTTTTATCTCGAAGTACTTGGCACATGGCCCTCGACCAGGTAGTGTAATTGTCTGTAGTAAGTAGTTCTGGAACCAATGAGACCGAATGGTTATCTCCATGGTCCAGATGATAAGGATTAGGAACATTG
>NW_019239795.1:0-1809 GCF_002742605.1 Olea europaea var. sylvestris
CCCAATAAATCTTGACCACCATCCCAGCCTCACTCCGCCCCCAAATGCAAGTTGTAACCCACCAAACCTCTCACCATTCGTGACCAAAAAAAATGGTAGCAACCACGCTTCCAGTAACGCCCATCACGGCCAACACATATTGGCCTTTTCTACACTCTAAGGTGCATCCAACCATGGTTTCATATCATCAAATAGTGAAGCAAATCAAAATTTTCAAGCTCCAATTTTTAGCCCCCACACGCACGCATGCAACTGAGGTGATTTCGCCTCCAATTTACGAGCAAAATGATGCCATTGCAACAAATTGGACCTAGTACAACCTTTAGTGGGTTAATATTACCTTGGGTAATTCCTCAATTGAATTAATTAATACATTACTTCTCCAAATTTCTGAATCAAAATCTGCCCAACTTTTTAGTCATTTGACATGGATTTGCCCCTTTTTTGTTGATATGTGAATCTGTTGTCAATTAGTGGTGGCTATGGGTGTCGACGATGTGGTTTATAGTGATTGGTGGTGGTGGTGGTGGTGATGGTGGTTGATTTTGAGGAGGGAGATGAAGATATCTTCTGCTGGTACGAATTTGTTGTGTTTCAGTTTAGCTTTCTTTTTTTCATATTTTTTTTCCTTTTTTAGGGAGTTCTGCGCCATGTCAACACTCCATCAATGTTTTAACGAAATTTGAGCTCAGTGACAAACAAGATTACAAACTGAAAGTTTAGTGATGAATTAGGTGATTTTTAAAGTTCAGTGACCTCGTGGAAACTTTTTGTAAGGTTCAGTGATCATTTGGGCAATTCACAGAACCCCTCCAAAATATTCATTTAAGTGTATTTCATATGAGTAAAATACTGTAAAAAAAAAAAATTTACTCATCCCTCTATTGTGTGTGTAACCCCTCTGTACGCACAGCACCAAGAGTTATATTAGATATACATTATATGTGATGTTTATCACTTCAAGAAGATTAAATTAATAAAATAACTATGTTGACTGGTTGATCAATTTGGTTTTGTGGAAAATGGAAAGAGAGAAGGTGAGAACGTTCCAGATCTGATAGAACGGGCAGTTTAAATTAGCGGTTATTGGGCCCACAAACCCACCTGCAGTAGACAAAATTGGTAAAAGTGGGAATGATAGGCCCACTTTGGAAATTTTGGACCAACCGAAAAGCGATAATTGAACGATAAAGCAAACGATAATTATAATGGCACAATTTCACAATTCTATACAATTAGGCCACATTATTTTTCGATCACAATAAAAAATTTTATGGGTCACAAATTATTTTACATTACAAATCAAAAATTTTATAAGTCACAATTTATTTATCAATCACAAATTTATTAAATTAATAGGTCACATTATTTATTGGTCACAAATCACAAACTTTACAAGTCACAACTTATTTCTTGACCACAAATAAAAAATTTATAGGTACAGATTATTTCTCGATCACAAATAAAAAAATTTATATGTCACAGATTATTCATCAACACAAAATCAAAACTTTTATTAGTCATGTTATTTTTTAGTTACAAGATATCCAAATTATTGGTCACAACACCGACAGATCCACCACTACAAAATGCACTGACGATCTAACAAAAATCACTGTTACCGCAAGATTCACCACCAACGCTTTTTCACAACCAACAACCACTAACACCACTGCCACCACTGCACCAAAAACATCACAGGAATCTCTTGCTATGTCACCTACAATCACCGTTTAAAAGCCCCAAAATCTCTTGCAACTTCATTATACTCACCAATACTTCTACTTAAACCACGAAACATTCACCACC
>NW_019239796.1:0-1809 GCF_002742605.1 Olea europaea var. sylvestris
TACTTCATTCTCTTCATTGATGACTACACTAGAATGACATGGGTATATTTCTTACGTGAAAAATCCCAAGTATTTGAGATTTTCAAAAGGTTCAAAAGCTATGTTGAAAAGCAAAGTGGTTGCAATATCAAAACTATAAGAAGCGAAAGAGGCAAAGAATATATATCAAATGAATTCAACAAGTTTTGTGAAGACGAAGGAATGGAGCATCAACTCATAGTTGGATATGCACCTGAACAAAATGGCGTATCAGAAAGAAAGAATAGAACAGTAACGGAGACAGGTAGAGCTATGCTAATGGAGAAAAGTCTTCTAAAAACTTTCTAGGCAGAAGCAGTAAGCACTATAGTCCACCTACTAAATCGATGTCCAACTAAAGCTGTGCAAGACAAAACGCCAGTAGAAGAATGAAGTGGACGAAAACCATCAGCAAAGCATCTCAGAGTTTTTGGCTGCATCTGCTACACACATATTCCACAGGAGAAAAGAGGTAAACTGGATGAAAAACGGAAAAATGAATCTTCTTAGATTATAGTACTCAATCAAAAGGCTATCGAGTATATAACCTAAGAACAGAGAAGCTGATTATAAGTCGAGATGTTAAGTTTGATAACACCTATAACTGGGAGATTGGTCAAATCGAGAGAAAAGCAATCAGCATTCTTACATAACCAGAAAAGCAAGGGGGTGACGTTGAGGAGAACAATCAACCAGAGTCCCCACAGCAAGCAATAATAGAAGAACCAGTTGACTCACCAGAATCATCACCAAGAAAGATACGAAGATTATCGGAAATATATCAAAGCTGCAACTTGAAGATTGTTGAACCTGAAAGCTATGAAGCAGCTTCAAAACAACTAGAATGGAGAAATGCTATGGATGAAGAAATAAAAATGATTGAGAAAAACAATACTTGGGAACTTGTAGATCTTCCTCAAGACAAATAAGTCATAGGAGTTAAGTGGGTCTACAAGACAAAGCTCAATGCTGATGGTTTAATCCAAAAACATAAAGCAAGGCTAGTCGCCAAAGGATACTTACAACATTTTGGCATCGACTACACTGAGACATTTGCTCCAGTTGCACGTCTTGACACTATAAGGGCGTTGATTGCACTAGCTGCACAGAAAAAGTGGAAAATTTACCAGCTAGGTCTCAAATCAGTATTTTTTAATGGCATCTTGAAGAATAAATTTGTACAGAGCAACCTCAATGGTACAAGGTACAAGGAAAAGAAGATAAAGTTCTCAAATTAAAAAAGGCCCTATACGGATTAAAACAAGCTCCACGGGCATGATATAGTAGAATAGACAATTACTTCACTGAGCAAGGACTCGGGAGAAGCCAAAGTGAACCAACTATATACGTCAAAAATCAAGGTACAAGCAGTACACTTATAATCTCTTTATATGTTGATGATCTTATCTATACAGGGAATGATGAGAAGATGATCAAGAAATTCAAAGAAGATATGATGAAAATGTTCAAGATGATTGATCTGGGATTAATGTACTATTTTCTTAAGATCGAGATAGCTCAATTTGAAGATGGGATCTTCATTGCTCAAAAGAAGTATACCACTAGTCTATTAAAGAAGTTCAATATTGAAGGTTGCAAAATAGTAACAACACCTCTAGATAGCAACAAATCACTTAGAAAAGAAGACTGTACTCCAAAAGCAGACAGTTCACAATTTCAAAGCTTAATTGAAAGTTTACTCTATCTCACAGCTACAAGGCCAGATATAATGTATGCAACTAGCCTACTTTCAAGATTCATACAAAATTCAAGTCAAGTTCACTATAGAGC